>NC_044031.1:2407759-2658621 GCF_901765095.1 Microcaecilia unicolor
GTCGCGCTGCATCCGTGGGGGGCGCTGCACCCGGGGGGCGGGTACATCGGCGATCCGCCCTGGGTGTCAGCCCCCCTAGGAACACCACTGTAATCGAGTAGCATGGTAGCCTAGCCTCATAGCTCCCTCTCCCATCGCCGATTTACTGTGAAAAATAGCGATCTAACAGAAGAAAAACACAGCTTGGGTGAGCGGATTCCTCCTCTGAACAGCTGTAGACATGAGCAAAACAGTTTCCACCCGAAAAAAAGAGGCGGATAGAGCGGAGAAAAGCATGGCGAGTAAGGCTGCTAAACACCACGAGTCCCCGGAGCGTGCTTCTCCTTCAGACTCAGATTCCGCACTGTCCATGTCGGAAGCGCGAGCTCCTCCCTCGAAAAAAGGCATGTCCAGTGAGCTCTGTAAGTTTTTATCTACCATCCAGATGGAGATTAAGCAGTCCAAGGATGAAATCCTAGAGCGCATGGACACGTTAAGCGCCGATCTTAGAGAACTAGGCGGCAGAATGGAGGAGGCAGAGCTGAAACTTGACGAGCATGCTGAATCTTTAAACAAACATGCCAACATGCTGCACGAGATGGAACAAAAGCACGCACATTTGGAATATAAGCTCGCCAACCTTGAGAATAGGGGATGGAGAAACAATCTCCGTTTCCGAGGTGTTCCTGAGGGTGGTGACACAGAGAATGTGGCGGAAATAGTGCAATCACTGTGCTCCACTTTGCTGGGACCCGATGTGGGAGAAATGCGGTGTGAGCTGGATAGAGCTCATAGAGCACTGGGGGTGCGAAAGGAGCAGCAGACGCGTGACATAATTGTGCGTTTCCATAAATATGAAATCAAGGAAAAAATCTTGTTGTCCGCAAGAAGGACAGAGAGTCTGGAATATGGTGGAGCCCAGATCCAGGTGTACCAGGATTTATCGCAATACACTTTGCAGCTGAGAAGGCAGATGAGACCAGCGTTGGAGTCCCTGAACAAGCATAAAATACCATACAGATGGGGATTTCCCTTCTCCCTCATTTTCAACTTGAAGGGCAACAAGCACAGGGTGCAAACCCTACAGGAGGCATGGGAGGCCCTGTATGCCGCTGAACTGGTTTCTGCAAAGGCCCCACCCGGGGCGGTGGCGCCCACCACTCGAGTGAAGCTACAACAATGGCAAAGAGTCCCAGAATCTACAAAGTGCAGTAGCCAGAAGTGCTGAGCTGGACTGTGCAGGCTGGATTGGGGCGCAGAGACTATGTCACCAGGGACATGGAGAGTGGGAAATAGGCTTCTCTGAACTGGAAGATGCACCAGTTTCAACTTACAGACTGTAATAGATGGTGAGGGTTTTGTTTTGTTTTTGTTACATTTGTACCCCGTGCTTTCCCACTCATGGCAGGCTCAATGCGGCTTACATGGGGCAATGGAGGGTTAAGTGACTTGCCCAGAGTCACAAGGAGCTGCCTGTGCCGGGAATCGAACTCAGTTCCTCAGGACCAAGTCCACCACCCTAACCACTAGGCCACTCCTCCACTGTTGCTACTATTCGAGATTCTACATGGAATGTTGCTATTCCACTAGCAACATTCCATGTAGAAGTCGGCCCTTGCAGATCACCAATGTGGCCGCGCAGGCTTCTGCTTCTGTGAGTCTGACGTCCTGCATGTACGTTCAGGACGTCAGACTCACAGAAACAGAAGCCTGCGCAGCCTTCTACATGGAATGTTGCTAGTGGAATAGCAACATTCCATGTAGAATCTCCAATAGTAGCAACATTCCATGTAGAATCTCCAATAGTATCTATTTTATTTTTGTTATATTTGTACCCTGCGCTTTCCCACTCATGGCAGGCTCAATGCGGCTTACATGGGGCAATGGAGTGTTAAGTGACTTGCCCAGAGTCACAAGGAGCTGCCTGTGCCTGAAGTGGGAATCGAACTCAGTTCCCCAGGACCAAAGTCCACCACCACTAGGCCACTCCTCCACTCCCTACTATTAGTCATAATTTAAGTGGCAAGGGGCTGACTGTTTTGGTTATGATGGAGGGATAGATGTTTACTGGGTATAAACGGGGGCCAGAGGTGGGATGGGATGTTGTTGGGAGGGTTAACTGCTGATCGTTTACAATATGGTAAGGGGTGGGGGGGGGGGATGGATGTGTGGTTGGGGACTGTGTGAATGATGGAGAACTTCCTCGATTCCCATTTGGAGGACGTGGTCTTTTCACTTGGTGACAATGGATGGGATTGGGGAGGGTTTCAAGTGGGTGGGGGGGGGAATGGACAGGGGAAGGAGGGAAGAAGGGGATAGGGGAGGACATGGCTGGGGTCAAAGACTGTATATAATATTGCACTGTGCAGAGCTAACTTGGAAGGATGTAGCTGATCAGCTCTGGTAAAACACTTAGTGATGGGTACAGATTTAAAGATTCTATCCTATAATGTAAAAGGGCTGAACATGCCTCAGAAAAGGCAGAAGTTTTATAAAGAATTGGGGCAGCTCATGCCGCACGTGGCTCTTCTTCAGGAGACACACCTGAGGAGTAGACACGAAAGACTTCTCTCCCACTCGGACTACCCAGTGGCACACTTTGCTGCTGCAGCAGGGTCAAAAAGGGGGGGAGTGGCGATCTTGATACACGCCACAGTTGGGGCACAGGTGATTAAAGTAAAGAGGGACACGGGAGGACGTTACATCTTTCTGCATGTCAAAATTGACCAAGTGGACCTCACTATCGCATCTATCTATGCACCGAACTCAGCGCAGGCGGGCTTAATTGAGAGAGTTAGAAACTCTTTGGCCACCTTTGCACAGGGATCCCTTATTATAGGCGGGGACTTTAACACCGTGATGAATCTGGGCCTTGATCGCTCTGGAGCCCCGAGAAGTGAGGGACAGCGGGATTCACTGGCATTGAGATCCTTAGCACAATCACTAGGCACAGTAGACTTGTGGAGGGTTAATCATCAGAGGGTGCAAGACTATACATTCTATTCCCCAGTACACCATTCATACTCTCGTATAGATTATATCTTCTTGGATGCTGCATTAGTGGAGAGGGGCACAGAAGCGGGGATAGGCAGTATGACCCTGTCGGACCATGCCCCGGTATGGGTAACTTTACCCAATATAAGGACTGAGAGTAAAGTCAAAAGATGGACACTAAGAGGCTCATTTTCAAAGCACTTAGCCTCCCAAAGTTCCATAGAAACCTATGGAACTTAGCCTCCCAAAGTGCTTTGAAAATATGCCTCAAAATGTTAGTCTTCTGCAAGAGGGGGCAGAGGTGGAAGGATATAAAAACATGCTGAAAGAATACCTTGAGTTTAACTTGGACTCGGGGCCTTCGCTCAGTACAGTATGGGATGCCATGAAGGCAGTGTCCCGGGGCTACTTTTTGCAATTGGCCAGTAAGAAATCAAAGGCCCGCAAGGCACAGATAGCGAGCTGCTTGGAGAGTATTCGCTTGCTGGAGGCACAGCATAAGGCAAGTGGGTCAGTACAGGTTTTGAAAGAGCTCAGTGACCAGAGACTACTGCTTGACTCTATCTATTCAGAGCAACTAAGTATGTTACAAGCAAAGAGCAGGGTGGGCTCTTGTGAATTTGCCAATAAAGTAGGGCGCCTTTTAGCCATAAAGATGCGTAGGCAAAAAGTTGAGCGGACTATTTTAAAGATACGAGATGAAGGTGGGAATGATCTAGGTAAAACTGAGCAAATACGTAAGAGATTTGGAGAATTTTACAAGGCTTTGTATGCTAAAGAACTTAGTCCTTCAATGGGATTAGTAGACCAATACTTACAAGATAGCGAGCTGTCCTCTCTGAGTCATCAACAGCAGCGATTGTTAGATGAACCGGTTACTCCTAAGGAAATTCAAGAGGCTATTAGAAGCTTACCATGGAGTAAATCGCCTGGTCTGGATGGCTTGCCAAATGAGTTCTATAAGCAGTTTGCACCTGAGTTAGCCCCTCTTTTAGCCGATGTGTTCAATCAGGTGGGAAGGGGCGGGTCCCTACCTCAATCCATGATGGAGGCCTGGATAGCGGTACTACCCAAGCCTGGAAAAGATCATTTAGAATGTGGATCCTATAGGCCTATATCAGTGCTAAATGCTGATGTAAAAATCTTGGCTAAGGTACTGGCAAGCCGACTGGCCCCTATTCTCCCAGTGCTCATCCATCCAGACCAGGTTGGATTTGTCTCTTATCGAAAAGCAATGGACAATATTAGGAGGGTGGTAGACATTATGTATTTGGCAAAAAGAAACCAGAAATCGCTATGTCACTTAAGCCTTGACGCGGAAAAAGCCTTTGACTGGGTTCACTGGCCCTTTATGCACAGGGTCCTGGAGATGATGGCGTTTGGAGTGCAGTTCAGGCGATGGATCCAGGCTTTTTATGAATCTCTAAGGGCCTGTGTCCGGGTCAATGGTGGTAACTCTGACTTATTTACGCTGTACAGAGGTACAAGACAGGGGTGCCCTCTGTCACCCCTGCTGTTCACTATGGTGATGGAGCCTTTTGCGGCCCAGGTGCACCTAGATCCCAACATCTCGGGAGCAAGAATAGCAGATAGAGTTCACAAAATGGCTCTTTTTGGAGATGATGTCTTGCTGTTTGTTATCCGCCCCCTGACTACATTCCCACACTTAGAGTGAAAGATAGAAGAATACTCCGTAGTGTCCGGCTTCAAAGTTAACATGGCTAAATCTGAGGCTTTAAATGTAACACTCCCAGAGGAGGTGGTGGCGTCTTTAAAGATCTCATCCCCCTTCTGATGGGCTCACAAACTTTTTCAGGGCACAGACCGTATAAGTCTGCCCAGCACTATCCCCGCCTCCAAACCACCAGCCCCGCCTCCCACCACCGGCTCTGCCACCCAATCTCGGCTAAGCTCCTGAGGATCCATTCCTTCTGAACAGGATTCCTTTATGTTTATCCCATATGTTTGAATTCCGTTACCGTTTTCTTTTCCACCACCTCCCGCGGGAGGGCATTCCAAGCATCCACTACTCTCTCTGTGAAAAAATACTTCCTGACATTTTTCTTGAGTCTGCCCCCCTTCAATCTCATTTCACGTCCTCTCGTTCTACCGCCTTCGCATCTCCGGAAAAGGTTCATTTGCGGATTAATACCTTTCAAATATTTGAACGTCTGTATCATATCTCCCCTGTTTCTCCTTTTCTCCAGAGTATACATGTTCAGGTCATCAAGTCTCTCCTCATACGTCTTGTAACGCAAATCCCATACCATTCTCGTAGCTTTTCTTTGCACCGCTTCAATTCTTTTTACATCCTTAGCAAGATACGGCCTCCAAAACTGAACACAGTACTCCAGGTGGGGCCTCACCAACAACTTATACAGGAGCATTAAAACCTCTTTTCTTCTGCTGGTCACTTCCCTCTCTATACAGCCTAGCAACCTTCCACTTACGGCCACCGCCTTGTCACACTGTTTCGTCGCCTTCAGATCCTCAGATACTATCACCCCAAGATCCCTCTCCCCGTCTGTACATATCAGACTCTCACCGCCTAACACATACGTCTCCCGTGGATTTCTACTCCCTAAGTGCATCACTTTGCATTTCTTCACATTGAATTTTAATTGCCAAACCTTAGTTTATATTTTTAGTGATATATTTTATCACTCAAAGGTATTCATGGGAAAGCAATTGGGTTTTTAGCCAATTCTGGGTGCTGCAGCTGTTTCCCATGGAGAGAGAGTAGCCGTGGCCGCCCCTCTCTAACTTGAAGCAGGAAGTACGCAAACTTTTATAGGTTTACTCAGGATATAGGTAAGCACATCTGATTGGATCTAATTTATGTCATGGTTAGCACTGATTGGCTTATGCTAATGAGTAGCTTCAAATCTTAAACATGTTCTCATCAGTGTTGCCAGGTGGGCGGTTTTACCGCCCAATTGGGCGGTTTTCCGCGACCCGCTTCGGGAAATTTTTGCCCGCAGCAGGTCGCGGTTTTTTGGGCTTCTTTTTTTTCTTTTCCGCGGTTTTCGGGCGGTTTTTTCGGCCGCGGGGGGCGGGGTTAGTGATGTTTTGGGCGGGGTTGGTGACGTTCTGGGCGGGGCCGATGACGGGGGAGGCGGGGCCTATGAAGGGGAGGCGGGGTTGATGATGGCGGGGGCGGGGGTGATGACACGGGGGTGGGGGTGTCAGGGGCGGGGTTTGAGTTTGGGCGGGTTTTGGGCTGTTTTTAGGCTGGATTGGGTGGGAAAAAATTTTCCACCTGGCAACCCTGGTTCTCATCCTTAGCTTGCTCAACCACAACTTTAAGCAAGACCTTGCACCTGGCTGTTCTGACCACAAACTTTTCCTTTCCCACCATGTTGCTAGACAATGTCACTCAATTAGACCCCCACCCTTGTGATTTCATGTTGTTCTCTGCAGTGCTCCAACACTGGAGATCAAGTCAGAGTTACACCGGCCTGCAAGCTTTTCTCTCAATTTGGAGCCTGAACCAAAGTCTCAGGCCTGGGCTGTCAAATATCAATACAGGGGCAAACCAGTCCCTATATAAAAGCATTTATTCTGCCATTCAGCTTTTTGGGTAAAGGGGTGGGAGGAGGCTACAGATGTATATAACAAGGTGGGAGCCGGTGGGGGGACACAGTGTAAATAATTGTCACAAATTGAATGCAGTGAAAAACAGGTTCAGGCTTTCTAAAGTAAACTAGGCCTCTAAAATCATAGCATCTCTCAGTTCTGATACTTCACTGAAGAAATGTGACAGCCTGCTTAACCTTGGCAGAGTTACAAGGTTGGCAAGGGTTGTGTATAGCTGGACATAGGCATGCTGAGAAACTATAAGAAATAATTGGGCCAGGTAAAGAAAAGTTAAATTTAAGGATGAGCGAGGTTTGGAGATAGGAGAGTTGAAACTTTCCACAAACTACTAAAGACCCATCTCTTCGACAAGATATACCACAAAGATCAAAACATGTGAAGCTCCCACATCTATCCAGAAATGTTAAGAATGCCTTTTGTTATATCACTACCATGTATTCCATTACCATATAACCCAAAATCCTTCTGTAACACCAAATGTCTATTCTCCTCTCATTTCCACTATCCATGATGTATTGTAAGCCACATTGAGCCTGCAAAGAGGTGGGATAATGTGGGATACAAATGCAATAAATAAACTTGGTCATAATTGGATAAGAGATAAGAAAGCTGAAACTTGGTCCTAATTGGATAAGTGATAAGAAAAGTTGGAACTTGGGCATAATTGGATATATGTGCCAATTATGACGAAAGTGCAGGTGTGAAAGTGAAATGCTCATAGGGATCTATGGGATCAAAAAAGTATAAAAGGTCTGCTCCCTAAGCAGTGCTTTGGAGAGAAGAAGAGAGAAGCCAGCAACCTTTGAAGGCACATGTCATCTGTCGTGAGGTGCTGTACTACCATGTGAATGCCTGAATTGTTTGTACTACATTTGGGTGAGATATCAATGTTAATAAACTATATTTCTTTATCTACTAAATACTGGGTTCCTTTCTAATTACATAGGCTTATACTGCCTTGACTGTGTAACCCTGTCATGAGCAGATACCAGGTTGGGGTGATTAAGTATCCTCCCCGTCTCATCTGCCCGCAACCTCGGAGTCATCTTTGACTCCTCTCTCTCCTTCTCTGCGCATATCCAGCAGATAGCCAAGACCTGTCGCTTCTTCCTCTTTAACATCAGCAAAATTTGCCTTTCCTCTCTGAACACACCACCCGAACTCTCGTCCACGCTCTCATTACCTCTCGCCTGGACTACTGCAACTTACTCCTCACCGGCCTCCCACTTAGCCATCTATCCCCCCTTCAATCTGTTCAGGACTCTGCTGCACGTCTTATATTCCGACAGAACCGATATACTCATATCACCCCTCTCCTCAGGTCACTTCACTGACTTCCGATCAGATACCGCATTCAATTCAAGCTTCTCCTTCTTACCTACAAATGCACTCAGTCTGCTGCCCCTCATTGTCTTTCTACCCTCATCTCCCCTTACGTTCCCGCCTGTAACCTCCATTCACAGGATAAATCCCTCCTCTCAGTACCCTTCTCCACCACCGCCAACTCCAGGCTCCGCTCATTCTGCCTCGCCTCACCCTATGCTTGGAACAACCTTCCTGAGCCCTTACTCCAAGCCCCCTCCCTGCCCGTCTTCAAGTCTTTGCTTAAAGCCCACCTCTTCAATGCTGCGTTCGGCACCTAACCCTTACCATTCAGTGAATCCAGACTGCCCCAATTTGACTGCCCCTATCGGACTGACTGTTCACTTGTCTATTAGATTGTAAGCTCTTTGAGCAGGGACTGTCTCTCTTTGTTAAATTGTACAGCGCTGCGTAACCCTAGTAGCGCTCTAGAAATGTTAAGTAGTAGTAGTAGTAGTAGTAGTAGAGGGGATGTACAGTTCTATCCAGGATAGTAAGGAGAGCCCCTGGCTTCCGCTGCCCAAACGGGTGAGGCAGACCTAATAAAATAAACAACACAGAGGTTTTCTTATCTGTAACTTGTATGTTTCTCAGGTGAACACTTCTAAAAGCAAAATAAAGCATTCAGATTCACATCCTTTTGAAAGAAAAAGGAAACAAATGCCTACTTTCTTTCTGTTCTGGTTGGCTAGGGAGAAGGAGTGGGGCTGTGGGTGGATGGTTCTGGCTGTGTGAAATCTGGAAGCCTGATTTGAGCTCACACAGAGGTCTCAAAAACAGGAGGGGGGGAGTAGGAGGAGGGGGAGGGTTTGTCACACAAAGCAGGACGCTCTGCATTGAGAGATGACGAGTTGGAAAGGGGATTTCCTTTTGGAAGGGCTGCTTGGCTACAGGCTGTTTGATCTTATACAGGCAACCTCTGTATAAAAAAAAAAAAAAAGCAGTTTTTCTGCTCATGTTATCCCTGTGTTTTAGAATTCACTTGCCAGGATATGACTGTGTGTGTGTGTGTGCGCTGCAGAGCACAATCTCACACAATTGTCTCTTGAAAACAGGAGTGGGGCAACTCTTTCAGGCACAGCCCACGGGCTTCTGCCCTTGAGTGAACAGATCTGAAAAGCCTAATGAGTCATACCCCTATGGTTTCTTATGTAAGCTAAAAGCAAAGAGGACGAAGTTCGGTCTATTCTTTTGTTTTGAAACCTAAAAGGGCTGTCATTCATTAAAACAGCTTTAAAAGTAGCACAAGGTATTCTTTTGAAAGAAAAAAGTTATAAGAAAAAGAAAACAAAATGTTTATTTTCTTTCCTGTGAGAAAAAAAGTGAAGAAACAGCTTTAAAAATAAGCACAAGGTATCCTTTCGAAAGAAAAAGAAATTAGAAGAAAAAGAAAACAAAAATGTCTTTCTTTTCTTTGAGAAAAAAAGGTTAAACCCAGAATGTGCAACTAAATTCCACCGAGGCTGTAGGGGGCAGTGTTGGGGTTTTTATGATATCACTTCCCATCACATAACCCCATCCGAGATGGCGGCTAGTGGTGGAAACAGGAAGTGACATGATGCATACAGTAGAGAGTAGTTACTTACCTGTAACAGGTGTTCTCCGAAGACAGCAGGCTGCATATTCTCACAAGTGGGTGACGTCACGTCGGCCCTGGAGGATTTCAAAGCAAAATCTAAAAATCTCTTTTACGGCGTTCCGTCGCGCGAGCGATCGTACTGCGCATGTGCGCACACATCTTCCCGCTCGCTGTGCGGACACGCCCCTCAGTTAAATCCAAAAGATGAAGGAGACAACTCCAAAAGGGGAGGTGGGAGGGTTTGTGAGAATATGCAGCCTGCTGTCTTCGGAGAACACCTGTTACAGGTAAGTAACTACTCTTTCTCCGAAGACAAGCAGGCTGATATTCTCACAAGTAGGGTATCCCTAGCTTCCAGGCTTACACAACACAACAAACAGTGGTCAACTGAGTCTCGCAACGGCGAGGCCAGAATAAAAATTGACCTGAAAAAAAGAAACATCTAAATGAGTGTAGCCTGGAACAGAACAAACATGGGCTTAGGAGGGTTGGAGTTGGATTCTAAACCCCAAAGAAGTTCTGCAGCCCCGACTGCCCAAACCGACTGACGCGTCGGCTATCCTGCTGAAGGCAGTAGTGAGATATGAATGTGTGGACTGATGACCACACCGCAGCCTTGCAGATCTCTTCAATAGAGACTGATCTTAGATGAGCCACCGACTCAGCCATGGCTCTAATTTTGTGAGCCGTGACATGGCCCTCTAGAGCCAGTCCAGCTTGGACAAAAATGAAGGAGATGCAATCTGCTAGCCAAGAAGAAATGATGCGGTTTCCGACAGCAACTGGCATTAAAAGAAATAAACAACTGGGCGGACCGTCTGAGGGAGCTTGTCTGCTCCACGCAAAAAGTGCGCAGCTTGCTTTTGCCAGGGCTTGTAAGATGAGGGAGAAAGAATGTTGGCAAGACAATTGACTGGATCAGATGGTACTCTGATACCAGCGCCAGTAAGAACTTTGGCTGCATGCGGAGAACTACTCTGTTAAGATGAGAAGTAAGGTAAGGCGCTTGAGCTACTAGAGTCTGAAGCTCACCGACCTTACGAGTTGAAGGAACAGCCACCAAGGAAAACGACCTTCCAGGTACAATACTTCAGATGGCAGGAATCCAGTGGCCCGAATTGAGCTTGCAGCAGCTGGATGAAAACGACATTGAGACCCCAAGATACTGGATAAGGAGAGATAAGGGCTTTGACCGAAGCATAAGAGCCAACTGTCAAAATTATTGGGGGTGCTAAGCCCAACAGAAATAATCCCCCCTAGACACATACAAGGAATTCTCTCAATATTGGGGGAGAAGTAAACCTCTCATGAAGTGGACAGCTAAAGGCCAACCTTCTACACATTGATGATAAGCTCTTATTGCACGAAGATGAATACTGACAGAGTTGGTCTTGCGACCAGACTCAGACAGGTGTAGAAAGAACTCAAGCAAGGTCTGTATAAGACAAGAAGCAGGATCTAGGGCCTTGCTGTCACACCAGATGGCAAACCTCTTCCATGAAAAAGAATAACACCTCTTTGTGGAATCTTTTCTGGAAGCAAGCAAGACTCG
Organism: Microcaecilia unicolor; assembly: GCF_901765095.1. Classification (NCBI taxonomy): domain Eukaryota; kingdom Metazoa; phylum Chordata; class Amphibia; order Gymnophiona; family Siphonopidae; genus Microcaecilia; species Microcaecilia unicolor. The sequence goes on from NC_044031.1 coordinate 2,418,823, forward strand.
GGAGACACTCTCTGGAAGGCTCAACGAAACCCACACTCTCAACATCCAGACCGTGTGAGCCAGAGATTGGAGGTTGGGATGTAGAAGTGCCCCCTCGTTCTGCGTAATGAGAGCTGGAAAACATTCCAACTCCAGAAGAAGAGGGAACCATATCTGACGCGGCTAGAAGGGAGCGATCAGAATCATGGCTCCACAATCTTGCTTGAGAATCAGCAAAGTCTTTTCCACCAGAGGTATGGGAGGATACGCATACAGAAAGCCTGTCCCCCAATAAAGGAGAAAGGCATCTGATGCTAGCCTGCCTTGAACCTGCAGCCTGGAACAGAACTGAGGGACTTTGTGATTGGACTAAGTAGCAAAAAGATCCACTGAGGGGGTATCTCACTTCCGGAAGATCTCTCGAGCTACAGCCATGATCAACAACCATGACTGTAGCATTATCCTGCTCAGCCTGTCGGCCAGACTGCTGTTTACGCCAACTAGATAAGTGGCTTGGAGAAAACTTGCCGCGTTGGCGGGCCCACCGCTACATCTGCATGGCATCCTGACTCAGAGGGCAAGATCCAGTACTCCTTTGTTATCGAGTACATCACAACCCGATTGTTTGGTTGAATTAAAATAATTTGGTTGGATAGCCAGGAGGGATGCAACCTTCGTCAGCAGCTTTTGTGACTGAGGAAGTTGAACGGGACGCCTCAGAATCAAAATGGAGAGAATTGACCACCTCTGAAGGGAATTCCGAAAACTGGTGAACTGTTGGGTCACATCCTCTAGATACCCTGAACTTGATACCACTGGGAAGCTAGGATGCACTGAGCGGATGTCATGTGTAAAAGTGCTATGGGAGTTACGTGAACTGTGGAAGCCATGTGCCTAGAAGTCTCAATATTTACTGTGCTGTAATCTGTTGAGACGGGCAATCATCGTGTTAAGGGAACACATGCACTCTCAGTCCATGAAGATACGCTGCAACAACAGCCAGGCACCAGGAAAAACATACTCTGGACGCAAACTGGGTAAAAGTATCCTGTAAGTCCAGAGAGCATAACCAATCGTTTTCCTGAAGTATGGGAAGAAGGATGCCCAGGGAAAGCATCCTGAACCAAATATCTGTTTAGGCCCCTTATGTCTATGATGGGACGCAACCCACAAGGAAGCACCTGGAATAGAATCTCAACCCTTCTTGCCCTGGTGGAACGGGCTCAACTGCATTGGCGCTGAGAAAGGCAGAGAGTTCCTCTGCAAGTACTTGTGATGGAAGCTAAAGGATTAAGCTCCCAATGAGCAATGTGGAGGGTTTGATTCCAGATTGAGAATGTATCCTAACCGGACTATTTGGAAAACCCACCGGTTGGAGGTTACAAGAAGTCACCTTTGGTGGAGAAAATTTAAACTGCCCCCCGACAGGCAGATTGGCCGGTACGGACATTTTTTTTTTTTTAATGGTGGCTATGCTGAATTGAAGCCAGTCAAAAACCCCTCCCTGGTTTTTGTGGAATAGCTGCAGGGGCCTGATTAAGTGCACGCTGTTGACTAGAACGAGCGTGCTGTGGCATAGCCTGAACCGGCTGTCGAGAAGTAGGAGTATACGTACGATCCCTTAAGGCACAAGGAAAACTACTCTTCTCTTTAAAGAACTTCCGAGATGATGAAGTGTATGCACAGAATATCTACAATTTTCTGCTGAGTCCCCTCCTCCAGGTGAGAGTGGACGCGATCATGCCAGCCTGGTACGCCATTCTCCCAAAAGAGGGTAAGGATGTATGCTCTGGCCCTGGGGGTGCCAAAGCAAGTTCTTAGAACTCCTATCTGTTCTGAGAGCAGAATCCACCACCGCAGAATCATGAGGTAACTGAGGCCTAATGAAACTGGGTTCCCCGTGGATCCGATAGAGGGATTCAGTTTTCTTGTATCATGTGGCAGAAGACTTAGGTGAAGATGGATAGTCCAGGACCTCGAGCATCTGGGGCCTTGGGCTGATTCACAATCTCCACTGTAATGTGTCGAGACAGATAGAAGATCTAGAGAATTCTCAGCAGAGAAAACCCCATGACCGTCATGTTCATCAGATGAGCCATCATTGAATTGAGCTAACTACTCAAACAGAGCAGCTCAGATCCAAACCCGTCCGACATGGAGGCGCGGTAACCTCTACGACGGGGTCGAGAAGTTGACTCTCCAGACGACTCCAGTGAAGGAGAATCGACCCAGTAGGCTGCGAACACCAATACCGGAGGCAGCATCGGTGAAGGAGATCTAATCCCAGGTGAAAAGCTAGATGCCGCAGGAGGCGCTAACACCAATGACATCCGATGGTACCCATGGTACCGAAGCCGAGAGCAGAATCTGGAAATGCTGGGGAATCGAAACCAGACTGCCAGATGACTTGCGTGTCCATAACAGAGATGGGACTGATGGTACCGATAATACCCATGGCACCAACGGTACCGATGGTACACATGGTACCGATGACCCCCGGTACCGATGGTACCCATGATACCTGGTACCAATGGTACCCATGGTACTGATGGTACCTGGTACCGATGATAGTCATGATATCTGGTATCGATGGTACCCATGATACCTGGTACCGATGGTACCCATGACATCTGGTACCGATGGTACCCATGATACCTGGTACCAATGAAAAAATAAAGAACACCCAAAAGGGTAAAATAAAAAAGAGATTTAACTCCGAGGACCTGAAGAAAACACGAAGCACTAACGAACTCCGTGTCTCCTCAGACGCGGAAAAAGAAGAACTGAGGGGCGTGTCCGCACAGCGAGCGGGAAGATGTGTGCGCACATGCGCAGTGCGATCGCTCGCGCGACAGAACGCCGTAAAAGAGATTTTTAGATTTTGCTTTGAAATCCTCCGGGGCCGACGTGACGTCACCCACTTGTGAGAATATCAGCTTGCTTGTCTTCGGAGAATGACTGCCTTCTTGAAAAAGGGGTGTGGCTCTGATCATTTCCTGTCACATCACCAAAAGGGGTGGGGTTTGGGGCAGAGCTATGCAAAAAAGGGACAGTGTTTGAGGCAGGGATATGCAAATAAGGTGGAGCAGATGGGCAGGGTCAAGACTTCATATACAGTGGTGACATCATCCAGGGGGACAAGGGCATGTCCTTGATTCTGATTGGCTGAAAACTACTGCTTGCCCTGGGATTGGTACCATCGAATCTTGCTATTCTGTGGGATTCAGACAGGTGCTTCTGACTTGAATTGTGCACTGCTGAAAGCAGGTTACTGGACTAAATGGCTATTCTTATGTTCTATGATGATGCAATAGTCATGGATATCTCACATTGAGCAGATTTTACCAGAATGTTTTCTTTGTTACCTGTCAGTTAACTGAATACACATGACTCTGCATTTATGCCTGTAATTACAGGTTGCTGAATAGTCAATGTTTTAACATAACATAAGAATAGCTATACTGGGTCAGATCAATGGGCCATCTAGCCCAGTATCTTGTTTCCAACAGAGGCCAATCCAGGTCACAAGTACCTGGCAGAAACCCATATAGAAGTAACGTTCCATGTTACCAATCCCAAGGCAAGGACTGGCTTCCCCATGTTCATCTCAATAGCAGACTATGGACTTTTCCTCCAGGAACTTGTCCAAACCTTTTTTCAAACCCAGATACACTAACCACTGTTACTACATCCTCCGGCAAAGAGTTCCAGAGCTTAAGTATTTGTTGAGTGAAAAAATATTTCCTCCAAAACGTTGTTGGCGCAAGACTTGGCTGGTTGGTTGCAGGCCTCGGGTGCTCCCAGTCTCAGTGTGTACCAGAGGATGAGCCTAAAGGTTATTTTCCCTCCTCTCAGTCTTGTCTGAGGTTTTGGAGGTTCTTGTGCTACAACCTGAAGGACCTTCCTTGCAGGGTTCCTTCTTCTATGCATTAAAACATTCTTCTAGCAGACAGCATGATCTCCGCTTTTGCCTCCAGGTGTACCTTTGCTGTCTTCTCGGGTGTCATTGTGGCAGGACAGCTCTCTCGGTTCTAGTTGAAGTGCTTCTATTTCCCTCGGACCAATATGACTGTAACACGCTTCAGCAGGATTTCTTGCTGGTCTTCTCCCTTTCTGCAGCGGAGTTCCTTGGTATCTCCATTCACACTCCAGTCCTGTTTTCACACGGATCAGCCTTTTGGCATTCGCTTCTTCTTTGGACTCTGTGTAGACTCTGTTTCTTGTTGTACTTGGCAAACAGGAAGGGATACCTTTTCTGTTGTGATTCCCAAGGCAGGAGATTCCTTTCCCTGGGTTTGTACGTTCCAGAGGTCTGAGTGTTCTAGGTTTATCCCTTTTCCAGGGGAACTTTGCAGTCTGTCATGGTTGGTTCTGCAGACAGGGTTATACCCTTCCTGGATCTCAGGCAGCCTGCATTTGTTTCCATTTGGCCTATCCACGGTAGTGTTCTGGAGTGTGCAGCCTTTGGAGCTCATTTTTTGGACTCTTGTCACTTTGCCCTTGTCGAGATCGGGTGGCAGAGCCGGTGGTGGGAGGCGGGGCTGGTGGCTGGGAGGCGGGGATAGTGCTGGGCAGACTTATACGGTCTGTGCCAGAGCCGGTGGTGGGAAGCGGGGCTGGTGGTTGGGAGGCGGGGATAGTGCTGAGCAGACTTATACAGTCTGTGCCAGAGCTGGTGGTGGGAGGCGGGGCTGGTGGTTGGGAGGCGGGGATAGTGCTGGGCAGACTTATACGGTCTGTGCCAGAGCCGGTGGTGGGAGGCGGGACTGGTGGTGGGAGGCGGTTCCAGCTACCTAAGTTGCCATTGAAGCCCTTTCCAGACTATCCTAAACTTGTTATTTTTGTTGTATACCATCTGTTTTCTAAAGAGAGTTCCTCTTTGTTCATCCCACGCCTTTTTGAATTCAGTCACTGTTTTTGTCTCTTACCACCTCCCTTGGGAGGGCGTTCCAGACATCAACCACCCTCTCCGTGAACAAGAATTTCCTGACATTACTCCTAAGTCTACCACCCCACAACCTCAATTCATGTCCTCTAGTTTTACCATTTCCCCTTCTCTGGAAGAGATTTGTTTCTATATTAATACCTTTCAAGTATTTAAACGTCTGTATCATATCTCCCCTGTCCCTTCTTTCCTTTAGGACATACATATTCAGGTCTTCCAGTGTCTTCTCATACGTTGTTTGGTGCAAACCCCATGCCATTTTTGTCGCCGTCTTCTGGACAGCTTCTAGCCCTTTTACATCCTTAGCAAGATACAGCCTCCAAAACTGAATACCGCCTTTCTTCTGCTGGTTGCTCCTCTCTCTATAAAGCCTAGCATCCTTCTAGCTAAGGCCACCACTTTGTCACACTGTCGTTTCCTAATCAATACTTTAACATTTATCGTCCTCATCAGGAGCCCCAGGTCTTGACTCCTCTTATTTGTTAATTATCTATGATCTTTAGGTGGGCTGCATTTTTATAAAGCTTGGTTTAAACTTGGAAATGGACACACAATTAGGGGTATCCTTTTCAAAGGCTTACAAAGTTTCTGCCCAAATCTAGATTGAAGACCTGTTTGATTTAACGCCTTAAGGTAATGCAGCAATTGAATGTAACGTGAATTGATCTCCCTGTCTAGTTAATACCCACTTTTGCAATTCAGAGGACACAATCGCATCATTCTCTCTTCTTAAGCAATCAACTACCAAACCCTCCCTTGAGTTCAGTGGGATAAAGCTGCATTTTCGATCCCTTGAAAAAAAAAATTGGCCTTACCACTTACAGGCAAGAGTTGCTACAATTTGGGTTTTGTTTCCACAGACTGACAAGGGATCTCCAAATTTCTCTGAGAGAGAGAGATTTTAACAGGCTGTTAATTTTGAAATGTTGAGGCATTTATTAATCTGAACCAGTGTAAGATAATTAACATGCCAGAAAATAAATATTCCTGTTCTAACACTAAGGGGAGATGGGGGGATAATCATTCTTTTCGAACAACCAATCAATCAAATGCCAGAACAAGCAGCTTGCTTATATTTCTCGAGTACTCCGTCCTGTGGATAAATTTCTGTTCCCTTCCCCTTTACTGCTAACTCCAGACTCCGTTCCTTTTACCTCGCTGCACCTCACGCCTGGAATAGACTTCCCGAGCCTGTACGTCTAGCCCCGTTTCTTGCCGTTTTCAAATCCAGGCTAAAAGCCCACCTCTTTAACTCTGTTTTTGACTCGTAATCACTACTCACTTGCCTGTACCCTTCTATCCCCTCCCTCTTACTTGTTCTGTCTGTTTACCTGTCTAATTTAGATTGTAAGCTCTTTGAGAAGGGAATGTCTTTTCGTGTATGGTATACAGCGCTGCGTATGCCTTGTAGCGCTATAGAAGTGATAAGTAGTAGTAGTATATACTTTTATTTTTGAACTTTTATGAGATAATGCAACAAAATAACCAATTGGACAATTTCTCCATTACAAATACTAAATTGCTAAATGATGTTACAGTTGTTCTTTTACCCCCATCCTACCCTCCCACCCTCTTCCCTCCCCAAACTTAACCACTACCCTCTAGTATCTCAGCTATATTAACACAGAAGGGCCAGGACCAGAAGACCATTGCACATAAGGGTCCCAGATGCGATGACATGGTAGTAAGTTTCCAGTACATAAGGCTGTGAGTTTAGACATTAAGTTGATATAGTCCATCTTGTGCAAGATCTGTCGCAGGCCTGGTAGAGTTGGTTGTTTCCAAGCAGAAGCAAGTGTCAATTTGCTGGCAACAAACACATGAGCAACCAACTGATGAGTGGGGGATTTCACTCATCGTGGTCTAGCATGGAGAAGTCAATGTTCCATCTTCAAAGGATATTGGATCTTAGTTAGATTTAATACAAAGTTCAATACCGCAGTCCAAAACTCTTGGGCATGTGGACAAGCCCACCAAATATATGAAACATGGTCACCCTCTAGGCCACATTGACGCCAGCACAAGGCTGAACTTGTGGGAAACATTTTGGATAGTCACTTGGGTGTATAGTACGAGCTATGTAGAATCTTATGTCCATTTTCCATGAAATTATTAGATATCGATACTTTAAGCAAAGATTTAAAATGCGTTCCCATTGCGAGTATTCAAAGGATGCACCCAATGCAGTTTCCCATTTTGACAGGTAGTATGTAATAGATTTATATATTCTGGAAATATATCCCCTGCCCCCCCCCCACACACTTACCATTGCCCATTCCAAATATGTCTCAGTTAGATTTAGCTCCTCCTTGGCCCATCTAGTGATAAAATCCCGCACTTGCTGGTATTGAATTGCATGAAGAGCCTGGAGCCCATACTTCTTCTGAGTATCCTGAAATGATATAAATTCTCCTTCCTCCCATATTTAGCCCAATTTACATAGACCCAGCTTCTCCTAAGAGCGAAAACAGGGATCTATATTCCCGGGGGCAAATTGCGAAGCGAATTGAATGTACATGTGCAAAAAATATATTGGTCCCGGAAAATGTTTTTTTTAGAATTGTAGTCCAAATCAACAAGGGCCAATGGAGGAGTGGCGGGGCTTCATGGGCAACCTTTCACAAGAGTTGATCCGGTAGCCAGGGGATAGCACTCAGTGGATAGGGGGGCAAGCAATGATTGCTCGAGGGACTGAAAAATGTTTCCTGACCCATGGAGCCACTCTGCCAAAATTCGAAGGTGGGCAGCTTGATAATAGTCTACAAAAGAAGGAACACCCATTCCCCCATGTTCACGTCTCTGGAACATCACCTCCGCTCACACTCTGGGTGGTCTCTTTTTCCAGATATATGAGAAGATCTTTCGCTATAGGCCTTGAAAAAACTGATCAGGCATAGAGATAGGGAGAGCCATAAACGGATAAAGCAATTTGGGGAGTACTATCATCTTGACCCCATTGATACGGCCAATCCAAGAGATTGTCAATCCCTCCCACCGGTCCAACTCAGAGAATATCTCACGTCATTTCCCCGGAAAATTCTTGTCATATAGATCAGTTAAATCGTGTGTCAGGTTAACCCCTAAATAACGAATTCCAGTTGTAAAGACCCAAGTCCCCTGCCCTGATCATGACATCCAAAAATTGAACACAGGACAAGAAAATATCAAATCTACATTTATTGACACTAGTACATTTAAATTATTTCTTTAAATAAAATACAAGAGCTTTATAGAAATACCTGATTGTTTGATTGCTGCTTCTCTGATAACAAGCAAGATTAAAGCAAGGAATCACCAAGGGCTTCTCTAAAACTACAACACTGCTGTGTCTGCAAGAGGCCAGCCAGACATGGAGTTGAGGGATATGAGAAGAGACAGGAGAATCTCATCCAGGATCGGTTACGGTAAAGACTCTGGCCCCTGTCGAGGGCCTGAAGTGCAGGGGTAAAGCCTCTGGGCTCCTGTTTAGGGCCTGAAGTGCAGAGGTAAAGCCTCTGGGCCCCTGTTTAGGGCCTGAAGTGCAGGGGCAAAGCCTCGGCCCTGGCCGAGGGCTGGACGTGCAGGGATAAAGCCTATAGGCCCCTGTGTAGGGCCTCAAGTGAAGGGATAAAGCCTATAGGCCCCTGTTTAGCACCTGAAGTGCAGGGGTAAAGCTTCTGGGCCCTTGCTAAGGGCTGGAAGTGCTCGTGGGAAAAGCCTGGGCCCTGGCTGAAGGCTGGAAGTGCAGGGGTAGAGAGATGAAAGTTCACAGGGGTAAAGCCTCTGGGCTCCTGTTTAGGGCCTGAAGTGCAGGGGTAAAGCCTCTGGGTCCCTGCTTAGGGTCTGAAGTGCAAGGGTAAAGACTCGGCCCTGGCCGAGGGCTGGACGTGCAGGGATAAAACCTATAGGCCCCTGTTTAGCACCTGAAGTGCAGGGGTAAAGCTTCTGGGCCCTTGCTAAGGGCTGGAAGTGCTCAGGGGAAAAGCCTCTGGGCCCTGGCTGAAGGCTGGAAGTGCAGGGGTAGAGGGATGGAAGTTCACAGGGGTAAAGCCTCTGGGCCCCTGTTTAGGGCCTGAAGTGAAGGGGTAAAGCCTCTGGACCCTTGCGGAGGGCTGGAAGTGCATGGTGGGGGGGGGGAGGGGGGAGCCTCTGGGTCCTGGCCAAGGGCTGGAAGTTCACAGGGGTAAAGGTCTGGAAGTTCACAGGGGTAAAGCCTCTGGGTCCCTGTTTAGGGCCTGAAGTGAAGGGGTAAAGCCTCTGGACCCTTGCTGAGGGCTGGAAGTGCATGGTGGTGGTGGTGGTGGGGGGGAAGACTCTGGGTCCTGGCCAAGGGCTGGAAGTGCAGGGGTAAAGGTCTCGTTCACAGGGGTAAAGCCTCCAGGCTCCTGTTTAGGGCCTGAAATGCAGGGGGGGGGGTAAAGCCTCTGGGCCCCTGATGAGGGCCTGAAGTGAAGTGGAAAAGCCTCTGGGCCCTTGCTGAGGGCTGGAAGTGCATGGGGGGGGGGGGGGGGGAAAGCCTCTGGATCCTGGCCAAGGGCTGGAAGTGCAGGGGTAAAGGTCTGGAAGTTCACAGAGGTAAAGCCTCTGGGCCCCTGCTGAGGGCCTGAAATACTAAAATAAGTTTAAATAATTTTGGGGATGTTGAAGGCCTCCCCAGAACTCTTCCTGGACGTTGTGGTGCAGCTGTGATAGAGGCACATGAGAGCAAGAACATCTTCGTACATGAACATAGGCCGCGCCTCTACTGTAGAGTTGAAAAAGAGTAATGGGTAACTAAATGGGAGAAGAATACAGGGGCGCGTACTAGACACACGGGCAGGTGTGCCGATTGGGAACAGAGTGTGTTTGCTTAGCTCTTAGCTGACACAGCAGTTACCGTCCTTTCCCTCCTGCCAAAGCCAACTTCTTCTACACCCTGTAAGGGGTAAGCTACCCCCGCCAGGTCCTGCACATGATGTAAAAGTAACGTCCTGCAGTGATCTACCATTATCCTGCATGAACTTTCCTAAGAGACCCAGGAAGTATTACATCTTGCCCTTTTATACTTCCCAGTCTGAGAGGGGAGGGGGGCAGGGTTAACGCAATATCCAGTCTCTTTTCTGTTTTGTATGGGCAGGGTCTTGGGGTGGTGGAGGAGGCAGCGACCTTTTCCAGTGATCAGTGCAGGTGGCGGCACAGCAAGGCAGAGACGGAGATACAGGACTCTGAGCCTCTTTCCCGTAGATGGTGCCAAGGCTTGCATCAAGTACAGTCTGTCCATAAGGCACATTATACAGGCATAGGCATTTCATCATACTCATCTACGCCCTCCTGTTCATCGAAGACGGGCTGGGCTTCATTGGCGTCCAGCTGCAAGAATAAAACAGCACAAGATACAAAAAGGGAAGATATTAAACTCTGAAATCATGCAGCAGAACTGGTGAGTCAAAGACTAGCTCCAAGCTATCCCAGTCAGAATGCCCCCATACCCCAGAGATGTCCTGGTCAACATGGGGTGCCCTTGTACTCTAGCTATGATCTGCTGAGCTTGAGGAGCCCCCTTACCCTGAGAGCAGTCCTGGTCAACAAGGGATGCCCTAGTACCCTAGATATGACTTGCGGATCCTGGGGAGTCCCCTTACCCCGACAGTAGTCCTGGTCAACAAGGGTTGCCCTTGTAACCTAGATATGATCTGCTGAGCCTGGGGATCCCCCTTACCCCGAGAGCTGTCCTGGTCAACAAGGAGTGCCCTAGTACCATAGATATGACTTGCTGAGCCTGGGGACCCCCTTACCCCGACAGCTGTCTTGGCAACAAGGGGTGTTCTAGTACCCTAGACATGATCTTCAGAGCCTGGGGGGCCCCCTTACCCCAAGAGCTGTCCTTGTCTTGGTCAACAAGTGGTGCTCTAGTATCCTAGATATGACTTGCTGAGCCTGGGGAGCCCCCTTACCCTGACAGCAGCCCTGGTCAACAAGGGATGCCCTAGTACCCAAGATATTTATTTTTTTGTATTTGTTGCATTTGTATCCCACCTCTTTGCAGGCTCAGTGTGGCTTACATAGTACAGTAATCGGCGTTAATCGATTCCAGTGTGAACAAATACAAGTTGCAAGTAATAGCAAGGTGATATTATGGTAGAGTGAGATACATGTATGGTAAAAGACAATTGGGGAGAACTTAGTGAGAGAAAGGAAGAGTTAGGATATCTTTGGTTACGTTGTGTCACAAATGTCCAGGTTTTATGTTGGGTCGGTGGGGTATGCCCTTCTGAACAGTTCTGTTTTTAGTATGATATGATCTGCTGAGGCTGGGGATTCCCCTTACCCCGAGAGCTGTCCTTGTCGTAGTCAACAAGGGGTGCTCTAGTACCCTAGATATGACTTGCTGAGCCTGGGGAGCCCCCTTACCTCAAGAGCTGTCTTGGCAACGTGGGATGCCCTAGTACCCTAGATATGATCTGCTGAGCCTGGGGAGCCCCCTTACTCAGAGAGTATTCTTGGTCAACAAGGGTTGCCCTAGTAACCTAGATATGATCTGTTGAGCCTGGGCATTCCCCTTACCCCGAGAGCTGTCCTGGTCAACAAGGGGTGCCCTAGTACCCTAGATATGACTTGCTGAGTCTGGGGAGCCCCCTTACCCCAAAAGCAGTCCTGGTAAACAAGTGGTGCCCTAGTATCCTAGATATGACTTGTTGAACCTGAGGAGCCCTCATAACCTGAGAGCAGCCCTGGTCAACAAGGGGTGCCCGAATACCCTAGATATAATCTGCTGAGCCTGGGGAGCCCCCTTACCCCAGAGCTGTACTGGTCAACCCTAGATATGACCAGCCCCACCTGGGGAGCCCTCTTACCACTACAGTGTCCTGGTCAACACGAGGAAATCTACTACCCCTAGATATTACCTACCTAGGCTAGGGAGTCCTTCAAACCCCTAGTGCACCGAACACCCCTAAATGTGATCAGCCTAGCCTAAGGAGTCCTTTTAGCCCTGGAACTACCTCACTCAGTCTTGGATGCCCTACTACCCTTACATGTGACCCCCCCCCCCAGCTTGGTAGCCTTTTTACATGTAAAAATGCCCTGCCCACTGTGGGGAGCCTTCCTACCCATAGACTTGACCTGACCTATCCAGTATGGCAAACCCTCTTACATGTAGGAGGGCAAATTTTAAAATGTCTATTGTGTATGTTGTATCTGTGGGCCTGGAAGCTAATTTTCTAAGGGAAAAGTTGAATTGGTGAGTTAATATGGCTGAGTAACAAGATCCAGTTGGTCCATCCACTCTGCCCAGGTGAAATTCCTCCACTTTGGTTGGACAGATGTACAACACCCACATGCAGCCCATCATTAGTGCCCCACCCTAATCCAGGCCCCAATGATCAAAGGAAAATGCAGACACTAGAGGCCATTAGCGCACGCATTTACCAGCGCGAGAAGATCAGAGGGGTCTGGTGCAAGCGCGCCAGGGAATACTGTAGAGCTCATTTAAATACTATTTAAATGAGCTCTGTGGTATTCTGCCCATATAATCAGAGTACTATGCTCTGATCATACGGGCAGAATAGTGCCTTAACCCTATGCCAACTCGGCACTTTTGTTAGGGTTAAAGCTCTCTTCCTCCCCCCCCACCCCAGTCCATGCCAGGTAGCTTGGGCTGTCACCATCAGTCCTGGAGGTCAGTGGATCCCTGGACCCCCATCCCTCCAATGGCTAAGATGTGCCCTGATGGTCTAGCACCCCCCACAGGCCCCCGGACACACACAGGGGTGGTCTGGAGGTCCACCAGACAGAGGCCCTGAACCTCCGATCTAACCTGCCCGTGACGGAAGACCCCACTCCCCCACCCCCTAACAGAAGACCTGACAGAAGAGATGGCTGGAGATCCAGTGGACCTCCAGACCCCACCTGGTGGTCTACCGACCCCGAACGCCTCCCTCCTCTTTCCAGTGCCGCTGGAAGGAGGAGGGAGTGCTACTCGTTCCTCTGCCATCTTAAGGTGGGGGGGGGGGGGGGTTCATGGCTGCTAGACAACTAGGGGGATGCTAGACCACCAGGTGGGGACTGGAGGTCCACAGGACTTCTAGCCCTCTCTTGTGGCAGGGGGTGGGGTTCTGTTGGGGGTGGGTCAGGGTTCTGTGGGGGGCGCTAGATCACCAGGGCCTCTGTCGGGGGGGGGGGGGATTGGAGGATCTAGAGAGCCACCGAACCTCCAGAACTTCAGGGTGCAAACATCACGGGGAAACTGATCATCGGGATTGCAGTAACTTAATCCAGTCCTTCAAGCCTTTTCCTATGACTGCCCTTCTCATCAGTCCCGAGCGTACTCAAGGTCTGGTAATGCTCTGCTGTCCACTATTTTCAGTGGCAGACCACATAAAACTTCAATACAATTGGTTGGGGGGTGGGGTTATGTACTTTGCTGAAAGACTGTTTATAATGCTGCAAGCTTGGTGCGTACCTTTTGTTATGATTGTATAATTTGGGGTGTGTTGTTAATTGGGTTGGTACAGGGTTTGCTTTTCAAGCCAATACAGGGTGTGGTGTTCAGGTTTGTAGTGAACAGGGAGTCAGAGGAGATGAACAGTGGGTTTTTTTGGCATCCCAGTTCCTTCTTGCTGAATTGGAACCTGGCATCTGTTCAGCAACAGCACATTGAGCTTTCTTACATCTCTCTCTTGAGCTGATGCTGCGGCCAGCTGGCCACCATCCTTTACACACCACAGTTAACGTGCGCCCTTAGTCTGGCCACTAGATGTTGCTGTTGAGCAATGGCTGCAACTCACACCCAACAGGGACCAACAACACTGACTCTACAGCAGTGTTTCCCAAATCAGTCCTGGAGTCACGTATATAAGATGGTATTTGACTAATATACGGATGTAGAAACTTATCCACACACTCATATTTATGTTTTAATTTTTATTTTTTGTCATGGTTTATTATTATTTCCTTATTGTGATTGAGTTTTAGACCGTCCCTGCTCAGTAGAGCTTATAATTGTGATATTCCATTCATTGGAGGAACAGTTTTTGAAATGGTTTTAGCTACATGTATACGTCTAGACATGAACCATCTATAAATGAGTGCTATGCTTTACTGATGCTTTGCTGTGATTTATTTATTTTAAGGCTCAAATTCATTTATTTTTTCCTCTTCTTCTTTGACCTTTGACACCAGTATTAAGGAAGTCAGTGTTCACTTCCGGGTCTCTCAGTATTGAAAGTTTGACCTGGGCGATTATTTCTCCAATAAAGTCTGATTAATACCACCTAGCGATCTGCTCTTTTGTTTGCTTCCACATTGGATTTTGTGGATCAATTGCCTTCTTGTTTTCTTGTACCCCCTTACCAGTCAGGTTTTCATGATATCCACAATGAATATGCATGAGATTGATTTGCATACACTGCCTCCATTGTATGCAGATCTCTTTCATGCATATTTATTGTGAATACCCTGAAAGCTTGACTGGCAAGGGGGTAGTACTCCAGGAAAGAAGTGGGAAACACTGCTCTACAGCATCCCTCACCCTCAACAGAGATGAAAAGACCTGACCTAGGACCTGAAGCTTTCTGCTACGCATTGCAGTGTACTTCAGAGTCACTGAGCAACCAAGAAGCCCCCAAATGATCAAGCTTGCAGAAAGGGAGGGTGCCCAGATGAAGACGTCATGCTTACAGAAACAAAGAGCGTAGAAGTGGAGCAGAAAAGAAGCCAGTGGATGTATTTCAGCAGCTCGCCACTTACACATTTTATCTCACGGTCTGTGAAGATGCGGCTCAGCATGAACATGCGGAGCGGAACAGTGAGGATGAGGATGAAGGGGAATGCTAGTGAAGCTGCAGTGGACATGACAGCCCAGAGGACTGCCAGACATACCAGCTGGATCCCTGTAAATAAATGCATCCGTAGTGTTCGAACCTGAGGGAGAGAACACAAACCATCCATGTATGTCACTAATCACATGCTGGGGGAATAATTCCATTAAGAGCCAGTACACGAAACAGCTGGTATTCAGGTCATGTGAACATATATATGGATATAGATGCATACAAATGACTATTTTCCAGCTACGCACTATTTACAGGGTGACCCAAATCAAGTTTTTTGGTTTCGACCCAAACCAAATCTGTGGCTGAAATTTGCCACACGGTTTTGGCCAAAACCAAAGCAGAAATTGAAATCCGAGTAGCACAACCCCGACAGAAATGGGTCCCCTCCAGCCCCTCCTGACAGAAGGCCTCCCGCCACCAGAACTGCCAAGGGGGCCGACCTCCTATGCAGGAGAATTAGGACCCATCCTGCCCCACCCACAGCAGCACCAGCAGTAGCGTCTCCTTCCAGCGGCCGCAGGAGATGGTGTTTTAGGAAGACCTCCACGGCTGCTGCTGGAAGAAGGGAGGTTGCTCAGCTGGAGATCCTGGCTCTTCAGTGGGAGATGACCCGCAAAAGCAGGAGACCTGGCAGATCTTCCACCCATAAGCCCTCCCTGGGCCTAAGTTGGAAACCCTGGCAGTCTAGTGGTCTAGTCTGGACAGGAGCAACTGCCGCAGGAGGATGCAGTAGCCATTTTGTGATTGGAGATCGCTCCTCCATACCATTATCCTCCGAGTGGCACAGGTTACATTAACTTGGTTCTTATAACCCACAATATACAAAGAGCGGACCCTGGATCTACAACCTTCTAACACACGTTAGGCTGTGGTTGCCTGACTGGGAAACACAGGGTGTGAAAGATTTCATGAGTTCCTTTTATTTGAATTAGATCTGGCGATGCAATCTTTCTGTCCAGATTTTAAGAACATAGTCGCTTTCCCATCTCAGTATCTTCCATACATCTGCTATGCAGTCGGCCCATACAAACCAGTCCATTTCAGCACAAGGTCTCAGCATACACTGTTCAGGCCAGGGAGCAGCCTCCTATGTGGCTGAACAGTGCTGTGGTGTCTCAAAAACCAGGGCTGGGATCCTGAATCAGGATTTTTCTCTTATAGCTAACTCAAGAATTTTTACCCATTTTATTCCCCCACCCCAATGTGCATAGTATGCTTAATCCACTGACCGTCCCTACCCCGCCCCCCCCTTCAATACTGGGCTTCAACCAGTCTTCACTCAGCAGTTGACTGTTATCCCCAACCTTAGGCAATTCAGGGAAGCTGAAGATGCTCAGGGACATGCGTGCATGTTTCTCACACTCAGATGTTCATGTGTACTGTCCAAATCATGGATTCAGGCATTCGATCTGCTCATCTTCTTACCATATGCAGGTGGATCCTGTCTAATACTCTACTACTACTACTTATCATTTCTAAAGCGCTACTAGACGTACGCAGCGCTGTACACTTGAACATGAAGAGACAGTCCCTGCTCGACAGAGCTTACAATCTAATTAGGCCAGACAAACAGGACAAACAAGAGATAAGGAAATATTAAGGTGAGGATGATAAAGTAAGGGTTCTGAACAAGTGAATAAGGGTTAGGAGTTAAAAGCAGCATCAAAAAGGTGGGCTTTTAGCTTAGATTTGAAGACGGTCAGAGATGGAGCTTGACGTACCGGCTCAGGAAGTCTATTCCAGGCATATGGTGCAGCAAGATAAAAGGAACGGAGTCTGGAGTTAGCAGTGGAGGAGAAGGGTGCAAATAAGAGAGATTTACCCAGGGGAACGGAGTTCCTGGGGAGGAATGTAGGGAGAGATGAGAGTGGAGAGGTACTGAGGAGCTGCAGAGTGAATGCACTTATAGGTCAATAAGAGGAGTTTGAACTGTATGCGGAAATGGATAGGAAACCAGTGAAGTGACTTGAGGAGAGGGCTAATATGAGCATAACGACACTGGCGGAATATTAGTCGTGCAGCAGAATTTTGAACAGATTGAAGAGGAGAGAGATGGCTAAGTGGGAGACCTGTGAGAAGCAAGTTGCAATAGTCTAAGCGAGAGGTGATAAGAGTGTGGATGAGGGTTCTGGTAGTGTGATAGAAAGGAAAGGGCGAATTTTGCTGATATTATAGAGAAAGAAATGACAGGTTTTAGCAGTCTGTTGAATATGTGCAGAGAAGGAGAGGGAGGAGTCGAAGATGACCCCAAGGTTACGAGCTGATGAGACAGGAAGGATGAGAGTGTTATCCACAGAAATAGCGAATGGGGGAGGAGGAGAAAATTTATCCCTCCTGAGTACATCAGGATGAGACGAGAGCAGAATTTCTAAGCTGCAAAAACTGGAGACACCAGCACAGTGCAGACAGGGGCTGAAAATGTGAGCAGCTCATTCTCCCTTATTCCTTATCGTGTTCATGCCTTCTCCCTCCACCCGCTGATGTAATATATTCCCTTACCTTTTTCACATAGGTAACGTCGGGATGGTGTTTTGGAGGCATAAGCAGCAGCTGTAGTCTCTCGTAAAACTGAATCCCGTTCAGAGACGTTACTCCCATGTACAGGAAAATTCCAAACAACACAGCGAGTGGAATCTGCCGCAGGAGGTCACCAATCACTATGGAAAGACCTGGAAAGATGAGAAACAGCAGTGAGAGGCAGGGATTCAAGTTTACCATGCTGGATAACTGGGAGGGAAGAGAAAATCTGCCTCCTACCCACAAGCACAGCAACAAGCAGGCCAGTCACCCGCTGCTCCTTCACCTCCTGGATCTTGGGCTTGTCTCCCGGAGCCACGGCTTTGCTCATCACAGTTAAGGCATTGGCATGAGTCACTGAGCGTACGGTTGCTGCGGCCAGCCACGGCAAACCAAACAAGGCACAGAATCCACCCATGGAGACAATCATCCAAAGGTCAAAATGGAAGCCTGACCCTTTCACTAGCATCCTCTCTTTCTTACTGATAATTAGGCTGTAGAGAGAGAAAACATGGCAGCCTGTTACCGAGGTAACCAAGATCCCTTTCCCAGCATCCTCTCCTTCTTACTAAATCAGGCTGTATAGAGGGAAAACATGGCAGCCTGTTACCGAGGTAACCAAGATCCCTTTCCCAGCATCCTCTCCTTCTTACTGATAATTAGGCTGTAGAGAGAGAAAACATGGCAGCCTGTTACCCAGGTAACCAAGATCCCTTTCCCAGCATCCTCTCCTTCTTACTCAAAATTAGGCTGTAGAGAGAGAAAACATGGCAGCCTGTTACCGAGGTAACCAAGATCCCTTTCCCAGCATCCTCTCCTTCTTACTGATAATTAGGCTGTAGAGAGAGAAAACATGGCAGCCTGTTACCGAGGTAACCAAGATCCCTTTCCCAGCATTCTCTCCTTCTTACTGATAATTAGGCTGTAGAGAGAGAAAACATGGCAGCCTGTTACCGAGGTAACCAAGATCCCTTTCCCAGCATCCTCTCCTTCTTACTAAATCAGGCTGTATAGAGGGAAAACATGGCAGCCTGTTACCGAGGTAACCAAGATCCCTTTCCCAGCATCCTCTCCTTCTTACTGATAATTAGGCTGTAGAGAGAGAAAACATGGCAGCCTGTTACCCAGGTAACCAAGATCCCTTTCCCAGCATCCTCTCCTTCTTACTCAAAATTAGGCTGTAGAGAGAGAAAACATGGCAGCCTGTTACCGAGGTAACCAAGATCCCTTTCCCAGCATCCTCTCCTTCTTACTGATAATTAGGCTGTAGAGAGAGAAAACATGGCAGCCTGTTACCGAGGTAACCAAGATCCCTTTCCCAGCATCCTCTCCTTCTTACTGATAATTAGGCTGTAGAGAGAGAAAACATGGCAGCCTGTTACCGAGGTAACCAAGATCCCTTTCCCAGCATCCTCTCCTTCTTACTCAAAATTAGGCTGTAGAGAGAGAAAACATGGCAGCCTGTTACTGAGGTAACCAAGATCCCTTTCCCAGCATCCTCTCCTTCTTACTGATAATTAGGCTGTAGAGAGAGAAAACATGGCAGCCTATTACCGAGGTAACCAAGATCCCTTTCCCAGCATCCTCTCCTTCTTACTGATAATTAGGCTGTAGAGAGAGAAAACATGGCAGCCTGTTACCGAGGTAACCAAGATCCCTTTCCCAGCATCCTCTCCTTCTTACTGATAATTAGGCTGTAGAGAGAGAAAACATGGCAGCCTGTTACCGAGGTAACCAAGATCCCTTTCCCAGCATCCTCTCCTTCTTACTGATAATTAGGCTGTAGAGAGAGAAAACATGGCAGCCTGTTACCGAGGTAACCAAGATCCCTTTCCCAGCATCCTCTCCTTCTTACTCAAAATTAGGCTGTAGAGAGAGAAAACATGGCAGCCTGTTACCGAGGTAACCAAGATCCCTTTCCCAGCATCCTCTCCTTCTTACTGATAATTAGGCTGTACAGAGAGAAAACATGGCAGCCTGTTACCGAGGTAACCAAGATCCCTTTCCCAGCATCCTCTCCTTCTTACTGATAATTAGGCTGTAGAGAGAGAAAACATGGCAGCCTGTTACCGAGGTAACCAAGATCCCTTTCCCAGCATCCTCTCCTTCTTACTGATAATTAGGCTGTAGGGAGGGAAAACATGGCAGCCTGTTATCGAGTTAACCAAGATCCCTTTCCCAGCATCCTCTCCTTCTTACTAAATCAGGCTGTATAGAGGGAAAACATGGCAGCCTGTTACCGAGGTAACCAAGATCCCTTTCCCAGCATCCTCTCCTTCTTACTGATAATTAGGCTGTAGAGAGAGAAAACATGGCAGCCTGTTACCGAGGTAACCAAGATCCCTTTCCCAGCATCCTCTCCTTCTTACTGATAATTCGGCTGTAGAGAGAGAAAACATGGCAGCCTGTTACCGAGGTAACCAAGATCCCTTTCCCAGCATCCTCTCCTTCTTACTCAAAATTAGGCTGTAGAGAGAGAAAACATGGCAGCCTGTTACCGAGGTAACCAAGATCCCTTTCCCAGCATCCTCTCCTTCTTACTGATAATTCGGCTGTAGAGAGAGAAAACATGGCAGCCTGTTACCGAGGTAACCAAGATCCCTTTCCCAGCATCCTCTCCTTCTTACTGATAATTCGGCTGTAGAGAGAGAAAACATGGCAGCCTGTTACCGAGGTAACCAAGATCCCTTTCCCAGCATCCTCTCCTTCTTACTGATAATTAGGCTGTAGAGAGAGAAAACATGGCAGCCTGTTACCGAGGTAACCAAGATCCCATTCCCAGCATCCTCTCCTTCTTACTGATAATCAGGCTGTACTGAGGGAAAACATGGCAGCCTATTACCGAGGTAACCAAGATCCCTTTCCCAGCATCCTCTCCTTCTTACTGATAATTAGGCTGTAGGGAGGGAAAACATGGCAGCCTGTTATCGAGTTAACCAAGATCCCTTTCCCAGCATCCTCTCCTTCTTACTAAATCAGGCTGTATAGAGGGAAAACATGGCAGCCTGTTACCGAGGTAACCAAGATCCCTTTCCCAGCATCCTCTCCTTCTTACTGATAATTAGGCTGTAGAGAGAGAAAACATGGCAGCCTGTTACCGAGGTAACCAAGATCCCTTTCCCAGCATCCTCTCCTTCTTACTGATAATTAGGCTGTAGAGAGAGAAAACATGGCAGCCTGTTACCGAGGTAACCAAGATCCCTTTCCCAGCATCCTCTCCTTCTTACTAAATCAGGCTGTATAGAGGGAAAACATGGCAGCCTGTTACCGAGGTAACCAAGATCCCTTTCCCAGCATCCTCTCCTTCTTACTGATAATTAGGCTGTAGAGAGAGAAAACATGGCAGCCTGTTACCGAGGTAACCAAGATCCCTTTCCCAGCATCCTCTCCTTCTTACTGATAATTAGGCTGTAGGGAGGGAAAACATGGCAGCCTGTTATCGAGTTAACCAAGATCCCTTTCCCAGCATCCTCTCCTTCTTACTAAATCAGGCTGTATAGAGGGAAAACATGGCAGCCTGTTACCGAGGTAACCAAGATCCCTTTCCCAGCATCCTCTCCTTCTTACTGATAATTAGGCTGTAGAGAGAGAAAACATGGCAGCCTGTTACCGAGGTAACCAAGATCCCTTTCCCAGCATCCTCTCCTTCTTACTGATAATTAGGCTGTAGAGAGAGAAAACATGGCAGCCTGTTACCGAGGTAACCAAGATCCCTTTCCCAGCATCCTCTCCTTCTTACTAAATCAGGCTGTATAGAGGGAAAACATGGCAGCCTGTTACCGAGGTAACCAAGATCCCTTTCCCAGCATCCTCTCCTTCTTACTGATAATTAGGCTGTAGAGAGAGAAAACATGGCAGCCTGTTACCGAGGTAACCAAGATCCCTTTCCCAGCATCCTCTCCTTCTTACTGATAATTAGGCTGTAGGGAGGGAAAACATGGCAGCCTGTTATCGAGTTAACCAAGATCCCTTTCCCAGCATCCTCTCCTTCTTACTAAATCAGGCTGTATAGAGGGAAAACATGGCAGCCTGTTACCGAGGTAACCAAGATCCCTTTCCCAGCATCCTCTCCTTCTTACTGATAATTAGGCTGTAGAGAGAGAAAACATGGCAGCCTGTTACCGAGGTAACCAAGATCCCTTTCCCAGCATCCTCTCCTTCTTACTAAATCAGGCTGTATAGAGGGAAAACATGGCAGCCTGTTACCGAGGTAACCAAGATCCCTTTCCCAGCATCCTCTCCTTCTTACTGATAATTAGGCTGTAGAGAGAGAAAACATGGCAGCCTGTTACTGAGGTAACCAAGATCCCTTTCCCAGCATCCTCTCCTTCTTACTAAATCAGGCTGTAGGGAGGGAAAACATGGCAGCCTGTCACTGAGGTAATCAAGATCCCTTTCCCAGCATCCTCTCCTTCTTACTAAATCAGGCTGTAGGGAGGGAAAACATGGCAGCCTGTTACCGAGGTAACCAAGATCCCTTTCCCAGCATCCTCTCCTTCTTACTAAATCAGGCTGTAGGGAGGGTTAAAACATGGCAGCCTGTTAGCGAGGTAACCTAAGATCCCTTTCCCAGCATCCTCTCCTTTTGATAATCAGGCTATGAAAAAAGAAAACATGACAACCTGTTACTAGGGTAACCATGATCTCTTTCTCAGCAACCTTTCCTCCCTACTGAGAATTAACATTTTAGCCCATTTTCTGAAGAAAATGGAGACTTATGAGATCACTGTGAGTGTATGTGTGTGTGTGTGTGGGGGGGGGGGGGGGGGGGAGGGGGTCAGGTCAAAGTCAGACCAGGGGTATCTGACCTCTTAGGGAAACCTTCAAGCTCTGTGCTCCTTCCACTCCCCGCCCCCCCCCCAGCCATGGTGGCTCAAGGCTCTAACTCTCCCTCCCATAGTCCAGCATCTCCCCTTCCCTTGTCTAGCCCCAGCTGTCCAGCATGGCATCTGCCCTTCCTATGCTTACTCTTCACCATGTCCAGCATCTCCCCATATTTTTACCTTAGGTAGCCAACATCTCATTTCTTCTTCCCTATTCCCCCTCCATGTCCAGCATCTCCATGCTCTTCCCTTCCCTTCCCCCTGCCATGCCTACTACCATCCTACCTCTGCCTGAGCTGAGACTACAGGAACTCTGTACGGCATGGGGCCTTGAGCACAGGCCCATGTTTAAGTGCTGCCCCATTCTGCCCTCTCCCCTTCTTTTTACAAACTGCCGTTAAGGGTGGGGCACAGCAGGACTTGCGCATGGGCTTGTGCTGTAAGCCCCCACGTCACACAGCAGCACGAAACTGCTGTTCACCTGCCACATCAGAGACCTATGCCTTTGCCCCCAAAATTCTACCCAAGGCAGACAGCTAGTCTGCTTGTTGAATGTATACCCAAAATCTTTCGCATTTGTAGGTTCCATCTATGCCAGATTCTCAGGAGACATCAAGGGGAACTAGAGGAGTTTCACAGGGGTTATTTTATTTGATTCACGTACAATTAGAAAAGGTTCAAAGGGCAGCCAAAATGATAAAGGGGATGGAACTTCTCTCATTTGAGGAAAGGCTAAAGAGGTTAAGGCTCTTCAGCTAGGAAAAGAGACAGTTGAGGGGGGATATGATTGAGGTCTACAAAATCCTGAGTGGTGTAGAATGAGTAGAAGTAAATCGATTTTTTACTCATTCCAAAAGTACAAATTCTAGGGGACACTCAATGAAATTATATAGAAATGCTTTTAAAGCAAATAGGAGAAAATATTTTTTCACGCAACCAATAGTTAAAGCTCTGGAACTCTTTGCAGGAGGATATAGTAAAAGAGGTTATTGTATCTGGGTTTAAAAAAGGTTTGATCAAGTTCCTGGAGGAAAAGTCCATATGGTCTGTGGTTGCGAAAGACATGGAGAAGCACTGTTTTGTCCCTGGGGTTGGTAGCATGAATTTTACTACTGTTTGGGATTCTGTCAGGTACTTGTGACCTGGGATTGGCCACTGTTGGAAGCAGGATAGTGGGCTAGATGGACCATTGGTCTGACCCAGTATGGCTATTCTTATGTAAGTAGGCTCCTTCATTCTAGAATCTTTGCTCCTGTTCTGACCCTATCTGAAATGCGAGCCAGTGGTGGATGGGCCTGTCTGCCTGTCCCAGGTCAAAGAGTGTCTCCTCCAGTACTTTAGGAGGGGAGAATACAAGACCCTATCCAGCTTATTTTCGAAGGAGATCGCCGGCTATCTTCCGACACAAATCGGGAGATGGCCGGCCATCTCCTAAAGCCAGCCAAATCGGTATAATCGAAAGCCGATTTTGGCCGGCGCCAACTGCTTTCCATCGCAGAGCTGGCCAAACTTCAAGGGGGCGTTTCGGTAGGGTAGCGAAGGCGGGACGGGGGCGTGCTTTGAGATGGCCGGCTTCGCCCGATAATGGAAAAAAGAAGGGCGTCTCTGGTGAGAATTTGGTCCACTTTATTTGGTCCCTTTTTTTTCAGGTCCAAGTCCCAAAAAAGTGCCCGAACTGACCAGATGACCACCGGAGGGAATCAGGGATCACCTCCCCTGACTCCCCCAGTGGTCACTAACCCCCTCCCATCCTCAAAAAAACAACTTTAAAAACTTTTTTTGCCAGCCTCTATGCCAGCCTCAAATGTCATACTCAGGTTCATCGCAGCAGTATACAGGTCCCTGGAGCAGTTTTAGTGGGTGCAGTGGACTTCAGCAAGGCGGACCCAGGCCCACCCCCCCACCTGTTACACTTGTGGTGGAGAATGGGAGCCCTTCAAAACCCACCCAAAAACCACTGTACCCACATGTAGGTGCCCCCCCTTCACCCCTTAGTGCTATGGTAGTGGTATATAGTTGTAGGGAGTGGGTTTGGGGGGGGGGGTTGGGGGGCTCAGCACCCAAGGTAAGCTATGCACTTGGGACCAATTTGCGAAGTCCACTGTAGTGCCCCCTATGGTGCCCGGTTGGTGCCCTGGCATGTGAGGGGGACCAGTGCACTATGAATCCTGGCCCCTCCCACGACCAAATGCCTTGGATATGTTTGTTTTTGAGATGGGAACCATCGGTTTCCATTATCGGTGAAAACCGAAGGCGCCCATCTCTAAATCCGGCGATCTCAAGGACGTCCAAAATTAGATTTTTCTCTGAGAAAGACGTCTTTCTCATAGAAATATCTAATTTTGGATGTCCTTAACTGCCCATTGCAGAAACGTCCAAATTTTGGACGTCCTCAACTGCCCCGTTGCTATACCTCCGACACCCCCTTGAAATTTGGCCGTCCCTGCAACAGGGCAGTTGAGGACGTCCATCTTCCGATTTAAAGATGGGCGTCTCCAGCCCAGAGCTGTCAACAAGTGCGGGAGGATTGTGCTGAGCCCATGCTCAGGCACAATTCTCCTGCACTTCTACCCCATGATCAGAGATAATTACGCTGCTTAAATTTGCATGCATTATCTCTGATCATAGGTCTAATAGCGCCACGCGCTGTTCCAGCGCTATTTTAGAGCGCTGTTTGGAACAGTGCGGGGCTTTTGATCATCTGCCTGCAGGTTTGGGAACTACTGCCCTAACCTTTGTACTTTTTGAAAGAGTAAAAAAAAAATCAATTCACTTCTACTCGGTTTCACAGAATTTTATAGACCTTCTTCATGTCTCTGGACTTGAGCTACTGATTTCTTGGGACTAAGTGATTTTCCTGCATAAATTGCCTGTTACAGAAGTGGAATTTCTCATGCTTACTCTACATATAGGCACCTAGCCACCCTCTTAAACTAGGTGTCCCCCTTATAAAATTACCCACTACTTGAGTTTATTTTTGATTTTTTTTGTTATTTTACACTGTTTTGATTTGTATATTCTTTTGAAAATTTGGATGGTTGCTTTAATATTGGTTTGTACGTATGCATTTGTTTTCTTCAGAAAAGCAAGCCTAATTTAAACTGTTCCGATATTAATGTTGATGGGCAAAATAAAAGACATTTGTTAACTTTTTACTCCAGTTTAGGCTTCAAGATTTTGCCTCCTCCTTTTCTTGCACTGTTGAATCTTCTGCAGTTTTTCCCTCTTATTTTCTGAGTGCCAGTACAATTTTCTTTTATATAATGTCTCCGGGAACACCCCCACCCCTCTTAGTTTGAGGCCACATGCATCAAGGAAATCCTGATGTTTTCTTCAGCTTCCTTACCACAAGGCCTGTTCCTGAGGTGCTACCATACTACAGATTTACCCTAATCATATTCTTATATCTGCGGATCCTCTGTGCTAGTCCCACGTTTTCTGTAATTCTTACTGGTTTGACTTCCTCCACGTCCTTTGTTTAAGATAAGTAGGCTGATAACGATGGAAGTCTGAATGCCTCTCAGCCCTTTTGCTACAGTGATGTGTTGTTCATCTAATATACCAACCAATGGCTAGCTGTAACCTTCCACAACCAATACAAGTTGACACTTCAGCAATCGAGTGGACAGGATAGATTCATTCGTTACAAAAAAAAAAAAAAGGTGAATAAACGTAGGAAAAAGACCTGTCCACTTGATGGTTGATCTGCTGTTCATCTAATATACCAACCAATGGCTAGCAGTAACCTTCCACAACCAATACAAGTTGACGCTTCAACAATTAAGTGGACAGGATAGATTCACTCGTTCAAAAAAATGACGAATAAACAGAGGAAAAAGACCTGTCCACTTGATTGTTATGTTGTTCATCGCTACAGCTGTAGAAACTAATCCTGCATTCCCTCCAGGAGCCGATAGTTAATTTTCCCCCCTCCCAGTCTACTGCTGCTTACGTGGTGATCTGGGTCTCCATAAAAATTAAAATAAAGACGAGGACCGCTGGTAAGATGCTGGCAACCATCATCCAAATGGGAAAGGCAATGTTCTCACCGAGTGGGTTTATTACCCAGCCCCTCTTCGTGGGGGATGTCACAGAGAAGCCACTGGGAACACTCAGCTTCTGTAAAACCAATGAGAAAACAATGTTGAGCTTCTGCAAGGTTGTCATGATCTAAATACCTGCTATGCTGATAGAACTTGTCATGGCTGCTCCTTCCGCTAACAAGCATCAACTCACAGTGGTTCAAACCTGGCCATGACTGACAGATAGGCAAAATTCTGAACATTTGCTCTTTTTTGGGGGATGTTCCTTGGTTAATTTGAAACATTTTGAAAGCAATTTTAAAAGCTGTTTATGTGCCTAAATCACAGGTTTTTGCATGGAAATTATTAGCTATAAGATTGGCCGAGGTATACAGGGTTAATAGAATATGCACAAAGACCACTACAACCATGATGAGTTGAGGCATTCCTGGGATGAAGTTTGCACTTAGATACTGGACTTCACAAGACTCACCAAATTTTTGGCATTGGAAAACCAGATACACCTCTTGGTTATGTGGGAGGCCTGGGTCACGAAAGGGTCCCCAAAACGAGCAAAAAGTTATTTACAAATTTTGGAACTCTACCTGCAGACTTTACATCTCCGAGGTCGGAATCTGATCATGAATACTCTCCAAAAGCATTGGAGTCTTAGAGCATACTATGTTGGGAGGAAGGGTAGCTTAGGGGGTCGCTTTCCTCTATTGTTTCATGATCTTGACATGGGTAGGGGTTGCCTTCGCATAATATCAGTGGGGAGAGTACAAGACACAAGCTCTCCGCACAATTTTGATAAGTCTCTGCTCAGTGTGGAGAAGGCTTAACCTGTCTATAAGTTGGTTCGGATTGGGAACACGAGGGATGGGGTGGTGGGAGGGAGGGGATGGGGTAGTTACTTGATATTAAAATAAAACAAAAATGTTACTATGCACGGTTCTTTGTACACACTGTTTCTGCTCAATAAAATTGTTTTAAGCATATAAAACCTGGCTCTTTAATTGAGTCTTTTCAGACCATCTCCTAGACAGATCTCCAAGTCTATTTATGATTTTTGGAATCAATTGACCTGGTAATCTTTTTTCCTATCCTCGTGTGTCCCCTTGACATTGTCTATGGTGAATACTTTTCTACGTCAATTCCCTACTGTCTGTACGTTAATGAGTATATCCAAGTGTTGTAAATATATGTAGATATGTCTAACTCGGTGTCGCGCCCTCATACCTGGGGGGGGGGGGGGGTGTCTGATGCGTCCTGGCATTGAGGGATCTTTGGCGGCTGTTGGGTGGGGGTTTGGGATCCCTTGCAGCAGGGCGCTCTAGCTGGAGATCCTCATAGGGCGTCTCTCTCTTTCTCTCCAGCGTACGCCTCTGTCGCTCCTCAGGAGGTTCCACCCTCACATATTCTATGGCACCGCTCTGCCGGGCAGCTCCTGACGTCAACAGCGCATTTCTTCTTCTGCCACTGCCATGGCTCACTCTGGGCTTCAGCAACAGTTACTGGCACTGTATCTGTGAGTTTACTTATGTTTCTTTGACTTTCCTGTTCTGACCTGTGCCTGACTTTTGACCACGCTGTGCTTCATATAAATACATAAGTAATGGCATACTGGGAAAAGACCAAAGGTCCATCGAGCCCAGCATCCTGTCCCCGACAGCTGCCAATCCAGGTCAAGGGCACCTGGCAAGCTACCCAAATGTACAAACATTTTGTACATGTTATTCCCGAAATTCCTGACCTGTGCCTGACTTCTGACCAAGCTATGCTTCGCCTCCTGTCCTGTGCTGACTTCTGACCATGCTGTGCTTCGCTGCCTGTTCTGACCTGTGCCTGACTTCAGACCACGCTGTGCTTCGCCTCCTGTCCTGTGCTGACTTCTGACCACACTGTGCTTCGCCGCCTGTCCTGTGCTGACTTCTGACCATGCTGTGCTTCGCCGCCTGTTTTGACCTGTGCCTGACTTCTGACCACGCTGTGCTTCGCTGCCTGTTCTGACCTGTGCCTGACTTCTGACCACGCTGTGCTTCGCCTCCTATTCTGACCTGTGCCTGACTTCTGACCACGCTGTGCTTCGCCTCCTGTCCTGTGCTGACTTCTGACCACACTGTGCTTCGCCGCCTGTCCTGTGCTGACTTCTGACCACACTGTGCTTCGCCGCCTGTCCTGTGCCTGACTTGACCACGCTGTACCTTGCCGCCTGTCCTGACCTGTGCCTGACTCCTGACCACACTGTGCTTCGCCTCCTGTCCTGTGCTGACTTCTGACCAAGAAAGTCCTAGCACCTCCCTGACTGTCT
The DNA here is from genome assembly GCF_901765095.1 of Microcaecilia unicolor. Classification (NCBI taxonomy): domain Eukaryota; kingdom Metazoa; phylum Chordata; class Amphibia; order Gymnophiona; family Siphonopidae; genus Microcaecilia; species Microcaecilia unicolor. Next base: position 2,447,211 of record NC_044031.1, read on the forward strand.
ATGGACTGCCCTCAGTAACCCAGTAGCACCGTGGACTGTTGCAATATCTGGTTAAGTTCTACCGAGTACTGGTGACAGAGCTGGCCACGGGATTTAACCAAGGAGGAGTCTTCCAACCAGTCAAATCCCATTTGAATATTGATCTGTTCCCGTTTTCTCCTCTGGTTGTGCAGCCTTCTGGTGCAGGTATATATAAAAGATCCTGAGCACGCTTGCTCTGGCCCCAATTAAGTACAAAAATGTTTACTAGTGAGTTGGGTGAAGTTTTTATCTGCAACAACAACCCTAAGTATGTTCCCCTGATAATAAGCCAAGTCACAGTCCTCCCCCATGTTGAATCCATGAGTCTTTATCCTCTGAGGTTCACCCCACATATTCCTGCTACTGAACCTCAGGGGTCCAGGTTCCCCGATAGTGAACCCCATTGGGATGATCCTTCCCTGTGACACAACACTCCTCTGACACTGAATTCTTGGGGCATGTTGACGTTGTAGGTTCCCAATATGAACCCTCTGAACCCATGTCCCTCTGGTATTCACCAACAAATATATACTACTACTACTATTTAGCATTTCTATAGCGCTACAAGGCGTACGCAGCGCTGCACAAACATAGAAGAAAGACAGTCCCTGCTCAAAGAGCTTACAATCTAATAGACACATCCATGATGATAAAGTAAGCAAATCAAATCAATTAATGTGTACAGGAAGGAGGCGAGGAGGGTAGGTGGAGGCGAGTGGTTACGAGTCAAAAGCAATGTTAAAGAGGTGGGCTTTCAGTCTAGATTTAAAGGTGGCCAAGGATGGGGCAAAACATAGCATTTTCCTGTAAGAATATTGAAGCTCAATATACTGCTAACACTGCCTTCACGTTTTTTTTATAATCTGAACCAGCATGTGCAGATTTTCATATAGCTTATTCCTTAGTGCTTAATTACGTGCTTGCTTTATAAGCTACACCATTTCATACTGCTCACCTGATAGCATCACTAATGAGGGATTCTGCCAAAAATTAGTGTCAGCCATCGCCTAGAGCATCTTGCTTGGGAAACTACTTATGAGGCTTTTTAAAAGCCCAATTTTGCATACGGTATCTAATTAGAAAATGGGCCGTCTATACCAGCATATTTAGAATTCCTTGAGTATTTTACAAAATATATGATCATATAGATACAGTTAAACTCCCTCTACTTTATCCATACAACATCATCATACTTCTTACTATTCACCTCAGCGGTGCTCATATCCAACCTTCATTCAATGTTGGAAATGCGTAAGTGCACCAAATTCTTCATGGGCGATTAATGCCGCCTCTGATATTCACATCATGGATGTGTCTTATGGATATACTGACCTGGGTGTAAGTGTCTGTGATACTGAAATCCAATAGCACCATGATAAGGATAGCAATCGGGACCCCAAAGTCGCCAATCACACGGCGAATCTGGAAAGAAGATAAAAATTAATCAAGTTTACTCAAGTTTTTTTTTTTCTTATTGTGAATCGCTGCTCCTCTGTGGATTTCTGTACCTCCATTAATGTGGACTTTTATCATACAAGAAATAAGATGTTTCCCTTTTTGTAGTGAGAAAGATTTCTTCATTATTTAATTCATGTACTTTTCATCAAATGTTATTCTTGTTAAATATTCTATATTTCATAAATAAAATTTTTAAAAAAATTAATGGAATTTTTCCACAGGATAAATTTGATGTCACTGTAAGAAAAATGGTTGCATATCAATTAGAAAGAGAAGACTGAAAATAGTCAATCAAGAAAAAGATCTAACAACCATCATGTCAGTCAATGCACAACAACAGAATGCCAGGCTCAATGGACCTCTGATCCGATCCAGCAAGGCACTCGTGTTCTTTTGAAAATCTGGGGGCATTACAATAGCAACCACAAACAGAGGACTTATACAGGACGGAACTCTGGTGGATACCACGCCAGAGATACCGCAAACCTGTAAAGAGAGAGTGCATAAAAGGGGCCACAACACAAGAATCCTGAAGTATACCAAGCCAGACATACTGGGACGAATTTTATAAATGGCACTCAAAAATGGGCAAACACACCAAGAAGTGTTCCCTATGAAGGAAGATGCTGTCCAAGGAGTAGGGAAGGGATGTGGGGCAACCAATCCAGGCGGGACACATCAAGTCCACTGATGATTTAGCAAAGGTAGCTTTCCAGCTACAAGACTACAGAACTGAAAATATATCCACAATTGACACAGATACGTCGTCTCCGGAGGCAGGCATACCATTTGCCGAAACACGGAGCCATGTTGAGCCTTTTATATCTGGTCATTGGCAATAAAGATTTTATGTACTCAGCTTTTGGTGTCCCACCTGGGTGTCCCACCCATGTCCCTTCCCTACTTGGGACAGCACTGAAACATGGACGCCAGAAAAGAAAGATCGGTACTAAGCGCAATTCTTTATAGAAATTGTGCTTAGCGCCAATTTCTGTGCCCTAACTTTGGATGCCAGACTTTCACCTGCTGAAACCTGGTGTAAATGCTGGCCTCGACCCATTATTCAGTAACATGAAACTTTTTGGAATGCCCCTCCCATGGCCATGTCTTCTTCTGAGCTGTGCGCTATTTATTTGGATTTTGCTCACACCTTTTTTCAGTAGTAGCTCAGAGTGAGTTACATTCAGGTACACTGGGTATCTCCCCGTCCCTGGAGGGCTCACAATCTGTTTGTACCTGAGGCAATGGAGGGTTAAGCGACTTGCCCAAGATCATAAGACGCTCTAACCACCAGGCCACTCTTCCACTCCACTCTGGGGTTTGAGTACCTGGCACTATAGAATAGCATGCAGCCAGATGCGTACACAAATCTCAATAGGGAATGGGAAATGGGACTTGATATACCGCTTTTCTGTGGTATTTTACAACAACATTCAAAGCGGTTTACATATATACAGGTACTTATTTTGTACCTGGGGCAATGGAGGGTTAAGTGACTTGCCCACAGTCACAAGGAGCTGCAGTGGGAATCGAATCCAGTTCCCCAGGATCAAAGTCTGCTGCACTAACCACTAGGCTACTCCTCCAATTAACATCAATAATTGGTCATTAACATCCATTTATTGCTCATTAATGGCTCGTTAGCCAATTAAGCTGCGTGACCATCTTAGCAGCTTGCCATATAAAGAATCCAGTGGATGTTGTGCCTGTGGGGGGAGTCAAGCCAAAAAACAGCCCCCAAGCATGGGAATCCCAAGGATGCCAAGAGAGAGGGAGAAATACAAGGGCTAGAAAGGAGGAGGTCACATATACCAGATATACACAGCTCAGTCAAGAGGGGTAAATATAACGGGCAGAAAAGGGGGTGATCACATACCCGTCCTGGGAAGAAGCGACTGTTCTTGAATTTTCTCAGGAAAAAAGCAATGAAAAAGGTTCCTGCCATCAGCACCAAGGACAGCAGCGCAGTGTTCGGCTGCCTGGTGATCTTTTCCGCCAACTTCTGAGTCACCTCGGTGTCATTTGAAGAGGTGAATGTAGTGTTTTCATTTTCATTTGTAGTGTTAGGTGTAAGGCAGTTATTCAAAGGATGCTCCTGAAATATCTGTCAATCATAGCATGGAAATGAAGTTCCTGGTCCATAGCTGCTACCTCTGTACTGACATACCACGCAAAGGTCTCTCAGTGCTCCTCGCTCTTGCCCTCCTCCAAACAACTCTGCTAATGCCCCCACTCCTGCCGTACAGCACTCCCTGCTACTCTACCACCAAGATCCCACACACATCCCTGTAAAGGCACCCACTTCTATTGTACAGAGGTCCCATACACACACATTCCTGTCCTGCAACACCCAATTATACTCCAGTACCGGTAACTCTCTAACAGAATTCTACTGAAGCACCTCAGTTACTTCTGGTGATATGTCTCAGCTTTCAGTTATATACAGGATCGATTCTTGTTGTTCTTACCTTCACAAGTTTATAAAATGTCTCGTAGATGAAGATGAGGGAAATGAGGAAGGCAAAGATCTCCTGTGTAAATCTGGACACAAACCGGACCAGGAAGCTGCCCTCAAAAGCAACCATAACTGTGACAATAACAATGAGCCAGAAGCCGATCCACACCCTTCCCACCAGGTACTCCATCCCGTTAGAGGTGCAGAACTGGAAGAGGAAGAAGATAAGTTTAATGAGTCTCCATACCCTTCCCACTAGGTATTCCATCCTGTTGGAGGTGCAGAATTGAAAGAGGAAGAGGAGAAGTTTAATGAGTCTCCATACCCTTCCTACTAGGTACTCCATCCTGTTGGAGGTGCAAATTGGAAGAGGCGGAGGAGAAGTTTAATGAATCTCCACACCCTCTGTTAAGAGAACAGAAGCTGCAGGAGGTGCCCAGCAAAACTGCTAAGGAGAGAGGGGAGGAGGTAAGATGAGGTGAATACAGGTTCTCCCATCAGGGGAGACAAGGCTCTCAAGATGTACTCAGCTCATCACTTTGGGCAGGGTGGGGGGAGGAGAAAATATAGGCACACTATTTCGATCAGGAGAGGGGAGGCTGCAGGAGGTACCTAGTACTATCCTCCGTGGGTGATGAACTTCAGGACCTCTCTCTCAGTTCAGTGGCCCTCTTTCTTGATCCTGACACCCAATAGCATCCATCTTCTCTATTCACATGCTGCTCAGCATATCCATCCCTCTTCTCTCAAATGGTGCTCTTAAAGAATATACGATGGCTTAATTTGTCTACTCACTGCTTAATGAAAACTCAAAAAGTAGACACTGTGTTCACATAAGTATACAATCAAGCTCATTTTCGAAAGAGAAGGATGCCCATCTTTCGACACAAATCGGAAGATGGGTGTCCTTCTCACAGGGTCACCCAAATCGGCAAAATCGAAAGCCGATTTTGGGCGTTCCCAACTGCTTTCCGTCGCGGGGATGACCAAAGTTCATGGGGGCGTGTAGGAGGCGTAGGGAAGGCGGGACTTGGGCGTGCCTAACACATGGGCGTCCTCGACCCATAATGGAAAAAAAAGGGTGTCCCTGACGAGCATTTGGACGACTTTACCTGGTCCAGTTTTTCTTACGACCAAGGCACAAAAAGGTGCCTGAACTGACCAGAGGGAATTGGGGATCACCTCCCCTTACTCCCCCAATGGTCACTAACCCCCTCCCACCCTCAAAAAACAACTTCAAAAATATTTTGTGCCAGCCTCTATGCCAGCCTCAAATGTCATACTCAGGTCCATCGCAACAGTATTCAGGTCTCTGGAGCAGTTTTGTGGGTGCAGTGCACTTACGGCAGGCGGACCCAGGCCCATCCCCCCCTACCTGTTACATTTGTGGTGGTAAATGTGAGCCCTGCAAAACCCACCACAAACCCACTGTACCCACATCTAGGTGCCCCCCTTCACCCCTAAGGGCTATGGTAGTGGTGTACAGTTGGGGTAGTGGGTTTTTTATGGGGGGGGGGGTTGGAGGGCTCAGTACACAAAGTAAGGGAGCTATGTACCTGGGAGCAATTTATGAAGTCCACTGCAGTGCTACGTAGGGTACTACTACTACTACTACTATTTAACATTTCTAAAGCGCTACTAGGGTTGTGAAGCGCTGTACAATTAACAAAGAAGGACAGTCCCTGCTCAAAGGAGCTTACAATCTAAAGGACAAAAAGTGCAGTCAATCAAGATTGAGGCAGTCTAGATTTCCTGGATAGAGGTACAATGGTTAGGTGCCGAAAGCGACATTGAAGAGGTGGGCTTTGAGCAAGGATTTGAAGATGGGTAGGGAGGGGGCTTGGTGTATGGGCTCAGGGAGTTTATTCCAAGCATAGGGTGAGGCGAGGCAGAAAGGGCGGAGTCTGGAGTTGGCGGTGGTGGAGAAGGGTACTGAGAGGGGGGATTTGTCCTGTGAGCGGAGGTTACGGGTAGGAGCGTAAGGGGAGATGAGGGTAGAGAGGTAGTGAGGGGCTGCAGATTGAGTGCATTTGTAGGTTAGTAGGAGAAGCTTGAACTGTATGCGGTACCTGATCTGAAGCCAGTGAAGTGACTTGAGGAGAGGGGTGATATGAGCATATCGGTCTAGGCGGAAGATAAGACGCGCAGCAGAGTTCTGAACGGATTGAAGGGAGGATAGATGGGTACCCGGTTGGTGTCCTGGCATGCCAGGGGGACCAGTGCACTACGAATGCTGGCTCCTCCCATGACCAAAGGGCTTGCATTTGGTCGTTTCTGAGATGGGCGTCCTTGGTTTCCATTATCACCGAAAATCAGAAACAACCAAGTCTAGGGATGGCCATCTCTAAGGACGACCTAAATGTCAAGATTTGGGCGTCCCTGACCGTATTATCGAAGCGAAAGATGGACGTCCATTGTTTCAATAATACGGGTTTCCCCGCCCCTCCACTGGGACATTTTGCGAGGACGTCCTCAGCAAAACTTGGGCGTCCCTTTCGATTATGCCCCTCGATGTGTTTTGTTGAAATGGGGGAAATGGTCTCAATAGTCACCAGGATATGCTGCTTATTAGCAGCTTCAAACATATCATCACTGACCAAAAAAACCCCTCCTTGACTACTTATGCATCTGTGTTAACATTTTTGATCATTTTTATAATAATCTTTCTTCATTTTTTGTTTCTTATTCCGTTTTTCCTTAATCCTAAATTGTTAGTAAGGATATCTGCCCTTTACTTTATGAAAGGTATACTGAGGTAGGACACAAACATGGAGTTCAGCGACTAGGTATGCACATATCAATGATGGTCACACTTAACTGAAAGTATGGCTGATCCCGACAGGCGCCGGTTTCGCTACTGCTTTTTCAAGGGACCTGCGCCAATCTGTGCCTGCTTGTGCATTCTTCACTGTTGCCTAGTCGCTGAACTCCATTTTTGTGTCCTACCTCAGTATACCTTTCATAAAGTAGAGGGCGGATATCCTTACTAACAATTTAGGATTAAGGAAAAACGGAGGAGGAGTTGGAGGTAAATAGAAAAAAAAATAATTTCAAAGATGGCATTTGTAACCTACTTCTACGTTACAGTTCAAGACAGAATACAATTAAGATAAATCTACTTTACTAATATTTAAAACTAACTCACTCCAACCCTAGCTCCAAGATTTACGAGGTGAGGAGGTGAACTGGGAAGAGGGAATGGAACATCTCATACTAATATCTGCGTGATATATAGACCTCCGTCATGGGCAGAAGAGGTAGATAAGAGATGCAACGGAAAATATTTACAAAATTGCTGTGGAAGGACCTACTTCTACGTTACCATTCAAGACAGAATACAATTAAGATCAATCTACTTTACTAATATTTAAAACTAGCTCACTCCAACCCTAGCTCCAGGATTTATGAGGTGAGGAGGTGAACTGAGAAGAAGGAATGGAACATCTCATACTTATATCTGCGTGATATACAGACCTCCATCATGGGCAGAAGAGGTAGATAAGAGATGCAACGGAAAATATTTACAAAATTGCTGTGGAAGGGAGGCCTACTATTGCTAGTAACTTCTCTCTCTCAGACAGGGGCAAACTGACCATTCGGATAATGAGGCACTGCCCGAGGGCACAGAGCAGCTGGGATTCCCACTACCTTCTCCCCCCATGACTGACATGTCTCTCATCTCCATCCTCAGGTTTGGCATGTCTCCTCTCTCTCACCCCCACTCCGACATTTCCCTGTCTCTGTCTCCCCCCAGCCTGCGTTTTACTCAAAAGTTCCTTTCTTTCTCCATACAGGATCCCAGCATAAGCCAGAACCAGAACCTTCTGTCTGCTGCGCCCACCCTTTTCTGATGTAACTTCCTGCTTCTGCAATTAGTAGTACCCTGGTCAGTGGCAGACAGCCTATGCCAGGGCCCTGTATGGAGAAAGAAACTTGAGGTAAATGAAGGCGAGGGAGGGAGGCGGAGTTGAAACTGGGGACAGAGGAGAGAGAAGAGGTAAGAGGAACCCGAATTATAGCTACGTCTTGCAAGGTTCCGCGTTAGGAGTTACGGATCAAGAAAGGGATCTGGGTGTCGTCGTCGATGATACGCTGAAACCTTCTGCTCAGTGTGCTGCTGCAGCTAGGAAAGCGAATAGAATGTTGGGTGTTATTAGGAAGGGTATGGAGTCCAGGTGTGCGGATGTTATAATGCCGTTGTATCGCTCCATGGTGCGACCGCACCTGGAGTATTGTGTTCAGTACTGGTCTCCGTATCTCAAAAAAGATATAGTAGAATTGGAAAAGGTACAGCGAAGGGCGACGAAAATGATAGTGGGGATGGGACGACTTTCCTATGAAGAGAGGCTGAGAAGGCTAGGGCTTTTCAGCTTGGAGAAGAGACGGCTGAGGGGAGATATGATAGAAGTGTATAAAATAATGAGTGGAATGGATCGGGTGGATGTGAAGCGGCTGTTCACGCTATCCAAAAATACTAGGACTAGAGGGCATGAGTTGAAGCTACAGTGTGGTAAATTTAAAACGAATCGGAGAAAATTTTTCTTCACCCAACGTGTAATTAGACTCTGGAATTCGTTGCCGGAGAACGTGGTACGGGCGGTTAGCTTGACGGAGTTTAAAAAGGGGTTAGATAGATTCCTAAAGGACAAGTCCATAGACCGCTATTAAATGGACTTGGAAAAATTCCGCATTTTTAGGTATAACTTGTCTGGAATGTTTTTACGTTTGGGGAGCGTGCCAGGTGCCCTTGACCTGGATTGGCCACTGTCGGTGACAGGATGCTGGGCTAGATAGACCTTTGGTCTTTCCCAGTATGGCACTACTTATGTACTTATGTACTTATAAGAGAGAGATATTGGACCCAGTTGTGGGGGAGGGGGCAGAGATGGTGCACCTGGGGGAGGGAGAAAGAGTAAGGAGAGAAGTTTCATCCAGGAGGGGAGGGAGGGGAAGAAAGATGTTGGATCTGGTGGGGGGGGGGGGGGGGGGGGGGGGGGAGGAGAGAGAAAGATATGGGACCCGGGGGGGGGGGGGGTGCCTATGATCCTTATTGCCCAGGCGCCCAGATGTTGATTGAGACATCCTGCAGTGGTGGCTTCCACAAGGGAGATCCTGAATTCTCTGCAAGGTGAAGCTGAAATGCTGAATTTTGCTGCTCTCCTCTATAAGTTTTTGTCTGCCCCAGTTTAAAAATCACAAAACTGGCTGTATAGCTGACCTTTTTGTGGCAGCCAATACTGGCCACTTAAATGACAATTCTACGATCGCAACCTGCATTTTCCCGTCACTTGTATGTGTAAATATACAGCATGCAGGCACTTTCGTGAGATGTGCATGCTTTCACACCTAAGCACCGTAGTGCATAAAATCGAAGGGGGCGTTCACATGGATCATGCTGCCTCTCATGCACGCAGCTTACAGAATAAATGATGCACCCTTGTCACATTTAGGCCTCTGCAGTTCCGCCAGGCCTATGGCTGAAGTAACTCGGGGTGCGACGCCGGGTTATGCTGGTTGTGTTAGGGATCTGGGGCACAGATGCCATAAAGTAAGTTCTCAAGGCAGGGCATCAGGACGTCTAAAAGGAGGCATCATGCAAGGTTCCATGTTAGGAGTCACGGACCAAGAAAGTGTTTATAATTAGGATCTGCCTCACCCATTCGCGCAGCGGAAGCCATGGGCTCTCTGTACTATCCTAGAGAGAACTGCAAATCCCCTCTAGATGCTTAATTACCCCAACCTTAAATCTGCTCATGACAGGCTTACACCGTCAGGCAGTATGGACCCTTGTAATTAGAAAGGAACCCAGTATGTAGTAGATATAATAAGATAGTTTATTACAATCTTACCAATGGTAATACAGTTGAGTCAAGCATTCACATAATGGAACCGCATATCATGGTACGTCCTCTCTCTCTAGCCTACTGGAGTCTTCCTTCTCTGGTCTTCTTCTCCTCTCGTCTCCTCTAATACTCCTCAAACTGCTGCTTATATACAATTTTGGCCCTATTCATTTCAATGGACCCCAGTCTTTCTCACCAGGGCTCTTGGTTCTTATCAGTTGATCAGAATGACTTCACATACTATCAAGCTCTAAGTATAAACAAGATATGCTCAGAGCGCATCTTATTAGATGACTTTGCATTTTCCCCAAACTTTCCCTAGCCCCCTCTGGATGTTCTCACCCGGGGTGCAGCTGACCCAGCACTATCTCTACATAACCATAGCAACCTTGGCTTATGACGTCTTGCAGGTGCCAGTCTCAGGACTGTTTATAGAGTAGATTGCCCCCACCCTTGCCAGTTCTCAATTAGCTCATTTCAGCACTTGCCACAGTGAAATATAACTGTGTCAAAGGTGATCTCTGATTTTTACAGGCTAGCTCTCTTTTGTTTCAGAGATGATTTTGATTTTAAGAAGCCTAGCTCTTATTATGAGCCATTAGCCTGTATTTTACTGAGAGCAAGGGCTAGCATAACTCTTCAAAAGGGATCTAGGTGTCGTCGTTGATACGTTGAAACCTTCTGCTCAGTGTGCTGCGGCAGCTAAGAAAGCAAATAGAATGTTAGGTATTATTAGGAAAGGAATGGAAAACAAAAATGAGGATGTTCTAATGCCTTTGTATCGCTCCATGGTGCGACCACACCTTGAATATTGTGTTCAATTCTGGTCGCCACATCTCAAAAAATATAGTGGAATTAGAAAAGGTGCAGAGAAGGGCGATGAAAATGATAAAGCGGATGATGAGACAACTTCCCTATGAGGAAAGGCTAAAGCGGCTAGGGCTCTTCAGCTTGGAGAAGAGACGGCTGAGGGGAGATATGATAGAGATCTATAAAATAATGAGTGGAGTGGAATGGCTAGACGTGAATCGTTTGTTTACTCTTTTCCAAAAATACTAGGACTAGGGGGCATGCGATGAAGCTACAAAGTAACAAATTTAAAACGAATCAGAGAAAAAATTTTTTTCACTCAATGTGTAATTAAATTCTGGAATTCGTTGCTGGAGAATGTGGTAAAGGCGGTTAGTTTAGCGGAGTTTAAAAAAAGGTTTGGACAGCTTCCTAATGGAAAAGTCCATAGACCATAATGAAAATGGACTTGGGGAAAATCCACTATTTCTGGGATCTTGCCAGGTATTGGTGACCTGGAGTGGCCACTGTTGGACACAGGATGCTGGGCTTGATGGACCTTTGGTCTATCCCAATTTTTATATCGCCCCCAATAAAGTGAGTATCAAGGAGCCTCTTGGTTTAGTATCAGAAGAAGGAAGGACAGACACTTACGCTGTAAAAGGCTTCTTCAAAGACGAGTAGAGGTCCGGAAAATCCCACGACCAGCAGCGGCTGTGCACCCAGGAGACAGAAGACGATGCCTTGCAAGGCGGTGGAGATTACAAGCTCAGACACCCCAATCAGACCACTTGTCTTCTCACCTGCAAATAGGAACTGTAATGTTCAGACACAAGACACTGTCCAGTTGCACCAGTAAAGCAGACTTGAATTCCATACACACTACCAGGTATTCATATGCTGCCACACTCGCCCCTCAGACTGTGCACCCCAGTTCTACCCACCACCAGGCACATCACTCACTCAGAGCTGCCAAGGGGACTGACCTCGTATGCAGGAGATTTAGCGCCCACCCAGCACGGCATCAGCGGTACCCTCTCACTCCAGCAGCAGCAGATGCCTTCCTAAAATGTCCAGCGGGAGCAGGATTTGATGTTTTAGAAAGGCCTGCTGTCGCTGGAAGTGAAGGCCACTCATTGGGAGTGAGGGAAATGACCCGTAAAAGCGGGAGTCTCCCGCTTGAAGCGAGAGACTTGGCAGGTCTGCATACTGTCACACTCACGCTCTCATCACAAATAACCCTACTCCTACTGACAACCCGTTCTGCCATTCACTGTCACACTCATGTTTTCAGACCAAGTGTCTCAATCTTACCCACCACAAGGCACAGCTCCTGCCATCACTCGCACCCTCAGATTACTACTACTACTATTTAGCATTTCTATAGCGCTACAAGGCGTACGCAGCGCTGCACAAACATAGAAGAAAGACAGTCCCTGCTCAAAGAGCTTACAATCTAATAGACAAAAAATAAAGTAAGCAAATCAAATCAATTAATATGTACAGGAAGGAGAGGAGGGTAGGTGGAGGCGAGTGGTTACGAGTCAAAAGCAATGTTAAAAATGTGGGCTTTCAGTCTAGATTTAAAGGTGGCCAAGGATGGGGCAAGACATAGGGGCTCAGGAAGTTTATTCCAGGCGTAGGGTGCAGCGAGACAGAAGGTGCAAAGTCTGGAGTTGGCAGTAGTGGAGAAGGAAACAGATAAGAAGGATTTATCCATGGAGCGGAGTGCACGGGGAGGGGTGTAGGGAAGGACGAGTGTGGAGAGATACTGGGGAGCAGCAGAGTGAGTACATTTATAGGTTAGTAGAAGAAGTTTGAACAGGATGCAAAAACGGATAGGGAGCCAGTGAAGCGACTTGAGGAGAGGGGTAGTATGAGTAAAGCGACCCTGGCGGAAGACGAGACGGGCAGCAGAGTTTTGAACCGATTGGAGAGGGGAGAGGTGACTAAGTGGGAGGCCAGCAAGAAGCAGATTGCAGTAGTCTAAATGAGAGGTGACAAGGGTGTGGATGAGGGTTTTGGTAGTGTGCTCGGAAAGAAAGGGGCGGATTTTACGGATGTTGTAAAGAAAGAAACGACAGGTCTTGGCGGTCTGCTGGATTTGAGCAGAGAATGAGAGAGAAGAGTCAAAGATGACCCCAAGGTTTCGAGCTGAGGAGACAGGGAGAATGAGAGAGCCATCAACAGAAATAGAAAACGGGGGCAGTGGGGAGGTGGGTTTGGGGGGAAAAATGAGAAGCTCGGTTTTGGTCATGTTTAATTTCAGGTGGCGTTGAGACATCCAGACAGCAATGTCAGACAAGCACGCTGAAACTTTGGTTTGGATGCAAGGTGAGATATCAGGGGTAGAAAGGTAGATTTGGGAGTCATCAGCATAGATATGGTAGGAAAAGCCATGGGATGAGATTAATGAACCAAGGGAAGAAGTGTAGATAGAAAAGAGGAGGGGACCAAGAACAGAACCCTGAGGTACGCCGACAGGCAGAGGGATAGAAGTAGAAGAGGATCCACCAGAGTGAACCAGATCAACCCAGTCCCACCCATATCAGGGACATTATACCAGTGCTTCCCAAGTCCAGTCCTGGAGTACCCCTTGCCAGTCAGGTTTTCAGGATATCCACAATGGATATGCATGAAAGATATGCATATAATGGAGGAGGCAGTGTATGCAAATCAAGCTAATGCATATTCATTGTGGACTTGAGAAACACTGCATTATACACTGTCATACTTGGTTCCTCAGACTGAGGAAACCCAATGCTACCCGCATTTGGCGTATCATAGGATCTTTTACTTCTTATCTCCTGTTTACTTTCCTTAGTTCTTTTAGTTAGTTTGAGCTTATCTTCCTTTGCCTCTCTCTGCCCTCTCTCCATCTTCTTCTCCGAGTCCTCATCACCCTTCACTCTTCCGTCTCCAAAAATTTCTCTCTATGCCCCTGTCCCCTACTTTCCCCATATTTCTCTTCGGAGATCCTCAGAGCGGGTTGGACTGTGCGGGAGCTTTCAGGGGACAATTTTATCAAAAGCACATAGGGACACAGGTTGTCCTTCTAAAACAGGCATAAGGGGAGCTGTTCAACCTTTGAAGAATTTAGGTTTACAAGATCTCACCTATTCTTTCTTCTTTGCATTTTCAAAAAGCTGGTGTTGGTGTTTAAAGTTAACAGTGAATTCTTCTATTTAACTACTTTAATTTCTTTTTTCTTTACTGAATGTTATACATTATCCTCGATGTCAAATTCATGAAATGTATTATATATCCATTTACTTCTAATGTACTTCATACTTTTTTGTACTTATTGTTAATTAATAATAATATGTATTTCTCATTCCGGAAATGGATACCACCATTTCGGCATAATGTAAGCCACACTGAGCCTGCAAAGAGGTGGGAAAATGTGGGATACAAATACAGTAAATAAATAAAATAAATAAAGTGTTTCATGGCATCAAGATACGTTTCTGATAAGCCCGCCAATTTCTACTCCTAAGCGATCATTGCGTTCTCTGAGTGAGAGGCGTTTTTTCTAACCTCCTGCCAGATCCTTTCACTTAGACTTGTCTCCATCTCGAGCTTACTCTTATTTGATGTCCTGGTTGTGGAACAAGGTTCCTCCCTCTGTCAGATCCATCAATGATTTTTGGGGGATTTCAGAAGGCTTAAAACTTGCTTGTTTTAACCTAGCAGTTTGATGAGTTGAAATGGAAATTGTCAGCCTGGAAATATATTGTGAATCTAACTCTGTAACCTGTTCTGGGCACTGTCGGGAGGATGGAATTAATGAATAACTAAATACATGTGCTTTCGTGCCTTGACTGACTTAAATGCCCTATTATACTACTACTACTTAACATTTCTAGAGCGCTACTAGGGTTACACAGCGCTGTACAAATTAACAAAGGACAGTCCCTGCTCAAAGGAGCTTACAATCTAAAGGACGAAATGTCAAGTTGGGGCAGTCTAGATTTCCTGAGTAGAGGTGTAGTGGTTAGGTGTCGAAGGCGACATTGAAGAGGTGGGCTTTGAGCAAGGATTTGAAGATGGGCAGGGAGGGGGCCTGGCGTATGGGCTCAGGGAGTTTGTTCCAAGCATGGGGGTGAGGCGAGGCAGAAAGGGCGGAGTCTGGAGTTGGTGGTGGTGGAGAAGGGTACTGAGAGGAGGGATTTGTCCTGTGAGCGGAGGTTACGGGTAGGAGCGTAAGGGGAGATGAGGGTAGAGAGGTAGTGAGGGGCTGCAGATCGAGTGTATTTGTAGGTTAGTAGGAGAAGCTTGAACTGTATGCGGTACCTGATCGGAAGCTAGTGAAGTGACTTGAGGAGAGGGGTGATATGATTATATCGGTCGAGGCGGAAGATAAGACGTGCAGCAGAGTTCTGAACGGATTGAAGGGGGGTATAAAATTACTCCCTTGACCTGTTCAGTCTTACCACTGACTAAGACCAGTTAAAGGTATCTGCTTAATAGGAGAGGAGGAGATTGTTGGTGATAGAATGTTGTGGAGTGAATTTCCATCTTACCCTCCTTCCCCTGGATTGGCTGGCTCTCCCACAGCATCTGACATTACTCAGTGTTGCTCGTCTCTCCATGAAGTCCAGCTGCTACTGTGGTGTGCAGCCGCAGGGCATGCCCAAAGGGTCTTAGCGAAAGGGGCACTTCAGGCCCCTTGGCGCATCGAGGAACAATAAGAAACATGTAAAATGAGTTTACCTTGGACAGACTGGATGGACTGTTCAGGTCTTTACCTGCCGTCATTTAGAATGTTAACGGTGCTAGTTTGGTCATCTTATTGGGTGAGTCTTACACATCATACTTTGTGTAAATGGTGAAAAACAGAAATAGAGGGCACATCAACGCCAGCCATTAAGGGTCCTATTATTATTATTATTACATTTCTATCCAGCGCTTTCCCACTCAAAGCAGGTTCAATGCGGCTTACATAATAATATGGATTACAAAGTATTGATAGAGAAAATATAGGTTAATTATAGCAGAATAATAAAAGAGATAGGTAGGTAGAGATGGGGAAAGGTGAAGGGAGTAGGAGAGGTATGAGCAAGGGGTAGATGAGCATTGGATGAGGGGTAGAGGTGGCGGGAGGGGGATGGGACAAGGGAAAAGTATAGGGAAATTAGGTGGGAGATGCAGTCTGACTCATTGTCGTTGTCTTCTGAATATGTGTTCGGTAGAAGGGATCCTAGGATTAGATTGGTTCATTTGGGTAGGCTTGCTTGAACAGGTGGGTTTTTAGTGATTTCCGGAAGGGTAGATAGCCGCTGATTGATCAGATGGATCTGGGAAGGGCATTCCAGAGCTGGCTGCCTAAGAAGGAGAAGTTGGATCCATAATAGGTTTTGTACTTGAGTCCTATGCAATTGGGGTAATGTAGGTTGAGGAAAGTTCGTGAAGTTTCAGACCTGTTTCTGGTGGGAAGGTCAATCAGACTGAGCATATAACTTGGAGATTCACCGTGGATAATCCTGTGGATTAATGTGTGGACCTTGAAGCTGATTCGTTCTCTGATAGGGAGCCAGTGAAGTTTTTCACGAAGAGGAGTGATGCATTCAAATTGTGATTTGCCAAAAATGAGTCTTGCTGCTGTATTTTGGGCAGTCTGAAGTTTCTTCAGGATATGGGTCTTGCAGCCTAAGAAAATACTTTTGCCCTATGGACAAACAACATTGTACCAGGAGTGAAACCCAGAATGCCAACTAATGTTTCACCACTTGAGGGAGCTTATTTTAGCCTTCTAGAAAGAACTCCTCCACCACAGCCTTTGGTATTGAATCCCCTGCAAGCAGCTGACGATCAAGTCCAAGAAGGCCCAAGTTCTTCAACTGCTGATGTGTTGTTTTCCTAAGGAAGTTATTTTCCCCATCTAATTTGGTACCTAGAACTCCAATTTCTCAAAAAGATATCATTCTTAAAGATATTTGGACAGTGGTCACATAGACAGAATCACTATTGAGAACTCCTTGTGCCTCAATTGTGTGTTTTTAGTATCAAGTGTATCTCAAAATTTCAACAGACTGACACTAAAATTGATAATGTTTCTTCTCAAATGAATAGTATGTAAAACAGAATTTCTTCCTTGCAAAACTGAAGTATCTCTGCCATTAAAGATACTCTCTACTTGCTTTGCAAGATTGAGACAATGGAAAATAATATTAAAAATAGGTACCTACCACCTTATTTTATGTATTTATTATAAGAACATTGCTTTGGAAGGGGTTGATACTGTTGCAAAATCTAATCAAATCTAATCTGAGATTTGTAGACTGCACTAGTCCCCGCATGAGTTTCAAGGCAGTTAACAGAAGACTCAGAACAGTATGACGAGCTACAGGAGTTAAGTAAAAACAATCTAAAATTTATTTACGCAATTGCACATAATTAACCTCGGATCAAATACATAGAGCAAGCGCATTCCAAATTATAAGAGCTAAAAAAAAGAACATAGTCTCAAAGTGATGTTTTAATCAAACACCATTAAATGCATGAAGCTTTAATAAAAAATTATTCAATAATCGAGATGAAAAAAGAAAAAGATTAAACAAACAACTCCATTTAAAAACACGAAAAATCATACAAACAGATTTAAAAACAATGCATGCCTTGAAAGGAAGCCAATGTACTTTTCTAGCATGTTGAGATACTCTACGGGAAAACTGGATGATAGACCATAAGTTAATTCTAAATGTTGATAAATCCGTTGCTTTGGGGTTATCTCAGAAATCCAAACCACTTGTTATTCAGCCAATGATGAAGGGTAAATTGATTCCTCTCAAAGATGAAATTATTACTCTGGAATTTCATTGTAATAATGCTTTGAAGTTTGACAGACATATTAGTAGCATTGAAAGCTCATGCTATTTCCAGTTACGGCCGATTCATAGGTTGAAACTTATTTTTGTCAGGTAAAAAACTGCTTTATTGCTTGCAGTTTCTACGGTTTATTTTAATATATATAGATCCCTAGGACCAGCTTTTCTATGACAAGAGAGTTACATCGAGACATTCATTTTTTAATACTAGAGGTGAAAACTTTGGAGTGGAATCGCTTCTTCTTGCACTTGTAACTAGTAGACTCGACTACTGAAATTCGTCAAGAGACAACAGTTACTTCAGAATATGGCTGCACGATTGAAGAAGTTTGATCGCATTACTCCTACAATGAAAAAGCTACACTGGCTTCTGGCCTCTGCTAGGATATCTTTTAAACTTTAATGCCTGTTTAAGGCATTTTGCGTGGGTGTACCATAATATCTTTCTGAAAAGTTGGCTGCTCAAGAACGTTTAAGTACATAAGTACATAAGCACTGCCACGCTAGGAAAAGACCAAAGGTTCATCAAGTCCAGCACTCCGTCTCCGACAGCGGCCAATCCAGGCCCCAAGAACCTGGCAAAATCCCCAAATTTAATAACGATCAATGGACTTTTCCTTCAGGAATCTGTCCAGACCCCCTTTAAACTCAGCAAGGCCAGCTGCCGTCACTATCTTCTCCGGCAATGAGTTCCAGAGTCTAACTACGTGCTGAGTAAAGAAAAACTTTCTCCGATTTGTTTTAAACCTACCACATTCTAATTTAATCTTGTGTCCCCTGGTTCTATTATTCTTAGAAGGTGTAAACAAACGCTTCACATCTGTCCGCTCTACCCCACTCATTATTTTTTAGACCTCTATCATATCACCCCTCAGCCGCCTTTTCTCCAAGCTAAAGAGTCCTAACCGTCGTAACCTCTCCTCATAAGGTAGTCGTCCCATCCCTTTTATCATTTTCGTGGCCCTTCTCTGCACCTTCTCCAATTCCTTTATATCTTTTTTGAGATGAGGCGACCAGAACTGAACACAATACCCCAGGTGTGGTCGCACCATGGAGCGATATAATGGCATTATAACATCCTCATGCTTGTTTTCCATCCCTTTTCTAATAACATTCTGTTCGCCTTCTTAGCCGCCGCAGCACATTGAGCTGAAGATTTCAACGTCCTATCCACGATGACTCCCAGATCCCTTTCTTGGTCCGTAACTCCTAAAGTGGAACCTTATGATCTTCATTATCCTTAGAGACAGTCAAATTATCATTGACTAGGAACCGACCCTTTAGTTATGTGGCCCATCCTTATGGAATTCTTTTGTCTGATGTTGTTAGCAGTTTAAAGTAGCTATTTCAGTTTTTGAAAAGCCTTGAAAACTTGGATGTTTCAAAATACCTTTGGTGAATTTTAATTGCATCTTTTCTGAGGTTTTATTATGAATATTGATGGGTGGGATTTAATTTCAGTTGTTTTATCTGTTGACTGTATTATGCTTTTTATTCATTATTGTAACACGGCAGTATATCAGATTATTAAATTAAAAATCATATCCTCAATTTCATAAGACAGTCTGGATTTGACTGCTTTTCTAGAATCTTCCAAAGAAGGGGCTGCTATACCTTCCACTCTTCTAGTGTCTTTTTCTTTGGATGTTTCTAGGGATTGGATTTTATGTTTAAATCTTTTTTATTGATTTATATAAGTCAAAAGAAAATACATGCACAAGCTCCAACATCCTCACATAACTATACAACCAACATCTATCAAGTGTCTAGTACCATCACAGTATGCATCTTAAATCTCCCCTCAACAATCCCTCCCTCTCCCTCCCTCCGCACCCCCCTTTCTAGGGATTGGATTTTAAAGTTATACTGTAGATATCGTTCTGTTACCTTTTGTACTTTGAAAATAGAAACATCAGAAAATGCCTTTTAAGGCCACACAAAAGCAATGTAGACAATTTCTGCTGACGAGACCCACGGTATTAGCCTTGGGAGGCTTCATATTTTGAAATTTCCATGTAAATGTGTGGCGAAACATCACAAACTTATGTGTTTTTTGAACCCTCGCAACTGACTATGTTTTTGAGTAATACAATGGTCTCAATCACTGTGAAGATCGTAAGGCTCTTGAACGTTGAGGAGCCAATTTTTCAGAAAGATATTGTGGCATACCCATGCAAACAGACATTTTTATTTATTTATTGGAATTTATTAATCACCTTTTTGAAGAGATTCACCCAAGGTGGTGTAGAGCAGGTATAGTTTAACATAAAACTTACAATTTTGTTAACAGCATAACAGTAGTAAAATGAACAAGAATAAACGTAATACAATAAATGAAGTAAACTTGAAAACAGTAAATTGAAACCTAATAATAGAACTACCATGAAACAGTATAAAAAGTGTACACATTTACGAGCATTGGAATTCAAATACCAGATAATACTAATGATACACCTAATAAGCACGCATTAGAACATTCAACTAACACAGATATGATGCTAAAGATTTCTACAATACAGCTTACCATATAGCTGAGGGACCGAGAGCAGATATATCATGGGAACAAGATGCATGGAACAGAGTCAGCTGGCATAATTTGATGGTTGACTAAACTCAAGGCAAGTTCTTTGTATAGTTAAGCAATAGATAAGGAACAGTGTTACAGTGTGTGTAGCAAGCTAGTCCAGATGCAGAATGAGTGAATAGTCAATCACCTTATGTATTAAAGGCTTGGGAGAAGAGCCAGGCTTTTACCTGCTTCCTGAAGTGGAGGTAGTCTTCAGTTATACGTTGCCCCTCTGGGAGTAAATTCCAGAGCGTGAAGCTTGTTGGTGGGTATCACATCGTACAATTTCTTTTGATGAAGGAATAGATAGTGATGATCCTTGAGAGGACCTTAGCGGTCTTAAAGGTGTATAAAGGGCTAACTTACTGTTGAAGTACTCTGGCCCATTTTGTCAGAGGACCTCGAAAATCAAACACAATAGTTCGAGGTCCTTGTGTTTTCTGCAGTTGAATCCCAGCCACAGGGTTTGTAACCCTATACAGATTTAATTATGTAGATATAGGCTGTTTTTCTTATTAAGCTTTAGGAGTCCTTTTACCAAGCTATGGTAAGAAGGGCCCAGATAGGAGTAATTGAGTTCTATGGGTCTGTCTCTCTAATGTTTATGCAAGTCTTTACTTCTATAGAGAGAAGTCAGCGCACTCTATCCTAGGAGGAGCGAGTAGAGTTTATAGCATGGGCAAATATTTTGGCTTCACTGGGGTAACCAAGGCATGGGAACTATCAGATTGAGAACAGAATATCTACTGCTCTACTCAATGTCTATGATTCCTCCACCCAGTCTCACTCACACCATATCACCCATAATCATCTGCTTACTCTTCCAGATCTATCTATTCAAGTCATCCACCTGTTTCAGTCACACCCATCTCACGTTGCACAAGAACCCATCCGTTTCATTTAAGCCTTTTCTCCATGACCATCTCTGTCATCTCTCGCTTACACATTACTATCTTAGAGGCCAGGCAGAAATGGGTCTTACCTAAGAGACCACCAAAGGTGATGGCTGGAGACAGTGCAGCAAAGTAGATGAAGATGACGGCAGCCATGCACTGAGCATTGAGTGAATCCTTAAAGTCACTGAGATACTTTGGGTATCTTCTCTGTATATCCCGGATGAGACCCCCAAAGGGCTTTCCAGTGCGTCTCAGAGGGTCGTCTTCATCTTCCACCACCTTCTTCTTCAGCAGTGCTGGTCACAGAATACATAAAAGTCTTCATTGGCAGTATTGAATTGCTCTAAATATCACATTGAAGCTAGTAGAAAATCACTTCCGTTCAAACAACCAATCAAAATAGAGGATATCTATCAATATCAGTGTGGCATCAACTTTAGGGAGGCCCACGCACTCATCACTGGCTAAAAAACCTCCTATCTTTATTGTAATGGATTTATCACCTTAAAACAACCCAGCCACATGGGTTGAACATCAGGATTGAATGGAACCAGTTTTTCTAAATATACTTGGGGATTTCCGATTGGCTCTTAAACATGTCTGTCAAATAAGAGGCGGAGCGTGGACAATGGTGTGTGATGACAGAGCCTTTATAAACTCACGCCATTTTATGTGTCTTGT
Organism: Microcaecilia unicolor; assembly: GCF_901765095.1. NCBI lineage: Eukaryota > Metazoa > Chordata > Amphibia > Gymnophiona > Siphonopidae > Microcaecilia > Microcaecilia unicolor. The sequence continues at coordinate 2,468,747 of NC_044031.1, forward strand.
CGGATGTAAAAACACGGATCCAACAAAAGAAAGTAATAGACTGTCAAAGGGGATAAGAAATGCAATTATGTATGTGAGATTGTGTGTTGTAATTGATCCACTGTTTTACAGGAACCAGCTGGCGACTGCGGACCCTGACGCAGTAGTTGAAACCTTGGCCAAAGTCGGGCCGTAGTTAGCTGTTAGAAATTCAGCAGACGACTGGGCGGCTGGAAAGTTAAGTCTCTTTTCATATTTATGACATAGAGCTGTATAAGAGAGACATTACAATAAAGATAGGAGGTTTTTTAGCCAATGATGAGTGCGTGGGCAAACCCCTCTCCCCCCCCCCCAAAAAAAATATATATCCTATATAATAATTCTCTCCTCCAACATTCTGAGGCTGCCTGGAACCATTGTTTCCGCTGGAGGTGGTGTCCCTCATGTAGTAGATAATAGTGACGTCACACAACCCACACCAGATTGGCCAGTAGAAGGGAGAGGGGCGGAGCCACGATACAGGGAGCAGCGAATCAGCACAACACTGGGAATGCAGGAACAGAAGCCTCTCTCACACAGTGTTGCCAGGTGGGCGGTTTTACCGCCCAATTGGGCGGTTTTCTGCGACCCGCCGCGGGAAATTTTTGCCTGCGGCGGGTTGCGGTTTTTTGGGCTTCTTTTGTGTCTTTTGGGCGGTTTTTTAAGCGTTTTTTTCGGCCGCGGGGGCGGGGTTAGTGACGTTTTGGGCGGGGCCGATGACGGAGGGGGCGGGGTTGATGATGGCAGGGGCGGGGTTGATGACGCGGGGTGGGGGTGTCAGGGGCGGGGTTTGAGTTTGGGCGGGTTTTGGGCTGGATTTGGGCTCGTTTGGGTGGGAAAAAATTTTTCCACCTGGCAACCCTGCTCTCACACAGTCACTCTCTCAAACATACACACTCAGAGGAAAACCTTGCTAGCGCCCGTTTCCTTTCAAACAGAAACGAGCCTTTTTTTACTAGTATTTAATAATGTTCAATGGACTTTTCCTTCAGGAACCTGTCCAAACCCCCTTTAAACTCCGTAAGGCCAGCTGCTGTCCCTCTTTTTCTGCATTCACAGATACACGTTATCATCATCTCCCATTCGAATTATTGTAATACCATCTACTCTTGCATTTTTCTGGCTTCTCACCCCTAATGAGTCCACTCACACTTCTGCTTTCTTTTTCTTGGCCCCTAGTCTCTGGAACAATCTCCTCCTTGTCATTAGGTCTGAGCTTTGCTTCCCAGTTGCTTTTAAAAGGCCACTAGAATGATTTTATTCAGGAGCCCCACGGCAGAGTGCACAGAGAAAACTTAGCCACCTATCTCCCCTTCAATCTGTTCAGAACTCTGCTGCACGTCTTATCTTCCGCCTTAACCGATATACTCATATCACCCCTCTTCTCAGGTCACTTCACTGGCTTCCGATCAGGCACCGCATACAGTTCAAGCTTCTCCTACTAACCTACAAATGCACTCGATCTGCAGCCCCTCATTACCTCTCTACCCTCATCTCCCCTTATGCTCCTACCCGTAACCTTCACTCACAGGACAAATCTCTCCTCTCAGTACCCTTCTCCACCACCGCCAACTCCAGGCTCCGCCCTTTCTGCCTCGCCTCATTCTATGCTTGGAATAAACTCCCTGAGCCCATACGCCAAGCCCCCTCCCTACCCATCTTCAAATCCTTGCTCAAAGCCCACCTCTTCAATGTCGCCTTTGGCACCTAACCACTACACCTCTATTCAGGAAATCTTGAGTGCCCCAACTTGACATTTTGTCCTTTAGATTGTAAGCTCCTTCGAGCAGGGACTGTCCTTCTTTGTTAAACTGTACAGCGCTGCGTAACCCTAGTAGCGCTTTAGAAATGTTAAGTAGTAGTAGTAGTAAAGTATTCTGATTTCAATTTCGTATGTGTCTGGTTGATTGAGTTCTTTCCCCAATTTACTGTTTTTATGTATAGAGTCTGGAATAAACATAGGTTTGTATTCTGCCCTATCAGTATTTATTACCCCTCAAAGCTAGAGTACAATGTAGTCTCGCCGTGTTTTGTATATTTGGGTTCTGAGAATAATTCTGTTCTTACGGGGTAATTTTATAACTATGTGGACCCACCTGGGTTTTCAAAAGGGAAAATACATGCATACTTCTACTTTGAAAATTACCTCAGGGGAAAATATGCTTAAAATTCACATCTGCTCTTTCACGTCTAGAAATTTTCAGGGCTAATTTACACACACGCCCATATTTTCAAAAGCCCCTCCCAGCGTCCTGTAAGCAGATGAATGACTGGCAGGTAGCCTCTCCGCGGAGGGGGAGGGAGGATGGAACGTGGGTGGGGTTCATTATAGAACTATGAATGTATGGGAAGTTTTATAATAAAAAAGCTTTGAGCTTTGTTAGGCCGTTGGTTATATATTATTAATCCCAATTAAAAATAAAACAAATTTTGAATTTCAAAAGCCTTTCCTCAGGATCGCTCTCAACCTGATTATGTAGATAATTTTATAAAAGCACATTTCCATGCGTAAACCACTATGTAACCCATGGAAATGTTTTCGACAATTTGCTTGTACTAGAGAAGTCACCAAAGGATTTTATAAACATATGAGGACTTAGGGATACTTATCAAACACGTTTAATCTGAAATGGAACCACTAATTTGTCCAAAGATAGACCTTATTAGTTCTTTCCCACTGATGGCACCAACACCACTCTCCTGTCCCGGCTGAATGTGTCGTCATCAAGAAGTAATATCCGAGATCTCTTCTGTATTGTCTTGTCCTATTCAAACTGTTCCATGGATAGAGGATTTGCATGAGAGAGACCAGTAATGAGAACAGTGGGAAGGTGGTCACTTTGGGAGCATGTGGGAAAGAGGAACCCGAATTATAGCTACGTCATGCAAGGTTCCATGTTAGGCGTCACGGACCAAGAAAGGGATCTAGGTGTCGTCGTTAATGATACGTTGAAACCTTCTGCTCAGTGTGCTGCTGCGGCTAAGAAAGCAAACAGAATGTTAGATATTATTAGGAAAGGGATGGATAACAAAAATGAGGATGTTATAATGCCTTTGTATTGCTCCATGGTGCGACTGCACCTCGAATATTGTGTTCAATTCTGGTCACCGCATCTCAAAAAAGATATAGTGGAATTAGAAAAGGTGCAGAGAAGGGCGACGAAAATGATAAAGGGGATGGGACAACTTCCCTATGAGGAAAGGCTCAAGCGGCTAGGGCTCTTCAGCTTGAAGAAAAGGCGGCTGAGGGGGGATATGATAGAGGTCTATAAAATAATGAGTGGAGTTGAACGGGTAGATGTGAAGTGTCTGTTCAAGCTATCCAAAAACACTAGGACTAGGGGGCATGCGATGAAGCTACAAAGTAGTACATTTAAAACGAATCAGAGAAAATGTTTTTTCACTCAACGTGTAATTAAACTCTGGAATTTGTTGCCAGAGAATGTGGTAAAGGCAGTTAGCTTAGCAGAGTTGAAAAAAGGTTTGGACGGCTTCCTAAAGGAAAAGTCCATAGAAACAGTGGATTTTCCCAAGTCCATTATTAAATGAGTGGAGGAGTGGCCTAGTGGTTAGGGTGGCAGACTTTGGTCCTGGGGAACTGAGGAACTGAGTTGGATTCCCACTTCAGGCACAGGCAGCTCCTTGTGACTCTGGGCAAGTCACTTAACCCACCATTGCTCCATGTAAGCCGCATTGAGCCTGCCATGAGTGGGACAGCGCGGGGTACAAATGTAACAAAAATAAAATAAATGGACTTGGGAAAATCCACTATTTCTGGGATAAACTAACACATGCATCAACCTTTTCCTACTTGAGCACACAATTCTGGAACGCGCTGCCGCACAACTTAAAAACGATATACGAACTAATTGACTTCCGCAAACTACTGAAGACCCAAAGATCAACAAATGTGAACTCCTACACACATATCCAGAACTGTCTTATAATGTTTGCTGTTACTCTACTATCATGCTTATCGTTATCATGTTACCCAAAATTCTTCTGTAATACTAAACGTTGACTCTCTCATATATTTCCACTATTCATGATGTATTGTAAGCCACATTGAGCCTGCAAAGAGGTGGGAAAATGTGGGATACAAATGCAATAAATAATAATAATAATACACAGTATAAAATGTTTTGTACATTTTTGGGATCTTGCCAGGTATTTGTGACCTGGATTGGCCACTGTTGGAAACAGGATGCTGGACTTGATGGACCTTTGGTTTTTCCCAGTATGCCAATACTTTTGTACTTATCCTCAACACCCTAGTGTAATAACATTGTCATTGCCATTGTTTCTGATTAATTATCTACTTTAGTTCTTGGGTGTTCAGATGCAATAGTATTGTCTTTTATCCTTTGTCCGAAGACAGCTTATAGTTCTTAAGCAAGTAGGGACTCTTCTCCAGGGATCATCAATGTTCCTAGCGAAAAAGTTCCTTAAAGGAAGGGAAGATCTCAAACTCTGTGAAAAAAACAGCGCTTCAACTGATTTAAGGGAATATGGATGTCAATGTTGTGCATAGCTATTGACCTACATAAGTACATAAGTATTGCCTTACTGGGAAAGACCAAAGGTCCATCAAGCCCAGTATCCTGTTTCCAACAGTGGCCAATCCAGGTCACAGGTACCTGGCAAGATCCCCCAAAAAGTACAAAACATTTTATACTGCTTATCCCAGAAGTAGTGGATTTTCCCCAAGTCCATTTAATAATGGTCTATGGACTTTTCCTTTAAGAAGTCGTCCAAACCTTTTTTAAACTCCGCTAAGCTAACCGCCTTTACCACATTCTCTGGCAACGAATTCCAGAGTTTAATTACACGTTGAGTGAAGAAACATTCTCCGATTCGTTTTAAATTTACTACATTGTAGCTTCATCGCATGCCCCCTAATCCTAGTATTTTTGGAAAGCATAAACAGACGCTTCACATCTACCTGTTCAACTCCACTCATTATTTTATAGGCCTCTATCATATCTCCCCTCAGCCGCCTTTTCTCCAAGCTGAAGAGCCCTAGCAACCTTAGCCTTTCCTCATAGGGAAGTCGTCCCATCCCCTTTTATCATTTTCGTTGCCCTTCTCTGCACCTTTTCTAATTTCATTATATCTTTTTTGAGATACGGCAACCAGAATTGAACACAATATTCGAGGTGCGGTCGCACCATGGAGTGATACAAAGGCATTATAACATCCTCATTTTTGTTTTCCATTTCTTTCCTAATAATACCTAACAAGTTGAAACTCACTTGAAAATTAGGGGTAAAATATATTACCAAATGCATGGCATTAAGGCAAAGAAACAGCGTAGATATCTTTAAATCAATACAGATTTGCGATACTCAAGTCTCGGCCCTAACTGGAAAACTAGAGACCAGTGCCGTAGCGAGGGCGGCTGACACCCTGGGCGGGTCGCCGCTGCGCACCCCCGCCGGGTGCAGCACGGGGCCCCCCCTCTGGCGCGCACCCTCCCCCGGAGCGCATTCTTACTTAGTTTAGAAGTGAGGGGCAGGCGGGAGGGCCGATCCGCCCCCGAGTCCACGTCGTTGGGAGCTGCGTCGGCTCCATTGGTTCCTTGCTCTTTCTGCCCCGGAACAGGGGCAGAGGGAGCAAGGAACCAACGGAGACGACACCCCCCCAGCGGCGTGCACCCGGCGCTTCACATCTACCCGTTCAACTCCACTCATTATTTTATAGACCTCTATCATAGTAACATAGTAGATGATGGCAGAAAAAGACCTGCACGGTCCATCCAGTCTGCCCAAGACAAACTCATATGTGTATACCTTACCTTTGAATTTGTACCTGTCCTTTTCAGGGCACAGACCATATAAGTCTGCCCAGCAGTATTTCCCGCCTCCCAACCACCAGTCCCGCCTCCCATCACCGGCTCTGGTATAGACCGTATAAGTCTGCCCTTCCCTATCCTCTCCTCCCAACCACCACCCCCTCTTCCCCCCAACTGCTCCGCCACCCAATTTCAACTAAGCTTCTGAGGATCCATTCCTTCTGCACAGGATTCCTTTATCTCCCCTCAGACCTATTTCATGTTTAGCTTTATTAGGTAAATTGGTGCAGAAGGCACTGTGCTGTCAATTGACCAATTGTATTGGGGAGAGACAAGTTTTGGCAGAGGATAATCCAGGGTGGTCACAGTTCGGAATTTGTCCTTTTGTACATGATGATTTTTTTCCTTCAAGGGTTGGATAGGGAGGATGATTGTGATGTAATGTCTCTGGATTTGATGGACACCTTTGATATCATGGAACATGAACTTTCATTGGCTAGATTGTGGTTCCATGGTGTCACAGGCAGGGAATTGTCTTGGTTCCGTTCTTTCTGAGGAGTCGCACTCAAGAGGGTTTGTTGGGGCTCGTCTTATGTAGGCAGATAAAGATCACATGGCCTATTCAGTCTGACCACCCATGCCATCTACTGTCCTTATCACTCCCTTAGAGATCCTATGTACTTGTCCCAAGCTCTTTTGAATTCAGAGACAGTTTTCGTCTCTACCACTTCCATCGGGAGGCTGTTCCATGAATTCACCACCCTTTCCATGAAAACGTATTTCCTCAGGCTACTTCCAAGTCTATCCCCTTTCACTTTCATCCTGTGCCCCCTTGTTCCAGTGCTTACTTGCAATTGAAACAGACTCACCTCCTGTGTATTTATGCCACATAAGTATTTTAATGTCTCTATCGCATCTCCCCCCTCCAAAGGTTTGCTGTTTTCACCAATTTTATTTAATTCATATCTTCAACCATTGGCAGATCTCATTTGTGCGATGGGCATAGATGGCTCTATGTACACAGATGATTTCAACCAATTGTGACACCTTTAAATTGTTGTCTGGCAGCTGTTGAATCATAGTTGGTGACTAACAGACTGAAATTAAGTTGTAGAAAAACTGAAATGTCTTGGGCTTCAGTTAGGACAAGTAATTCTTTAGCCAAGCTCTAAATTCAGAGTGTTAAGTTGTTTGGCTGGATTCAGTACTTAAAATTACAGAAAACCTTTTTCTGATTGTGGAATATCTACGCTTGTACTTGGATGTTGCAGATTCGGCTACAGTAGTCCATGCTTTAGTAAACTCACTGCTGGATTACTGTAATGTGCAAATGCAAGGGGGTGCACATGTTGGCAGAGCGTGGGGGGGGGGGGGGTTCAAGTCACATGTATAACTTATAGAATAGTGTGCACTTGCCATATTTAGGTGGCCAAAGTTACACCAGTGACATGGGAAATGGGAATGGGGAATGAGACTTGGGAGGGGCATTTTCGAACGGCGCCGGCCATCTCCATGGCCTGCTACGCAAGTGCGCAGAGCCAACTGTATTTTCGAAAAAGATGGCTGGCCATCTTTTTTTTCGATAATACGGTTGGGGTCGCCCAAATGTCAGAGATTGCCGGGTTTCAGATGGCCGGCCTCGGTTTTTGCCCATAATGGAAACCGAAGCCGGCCATCTCAAACCCGGCCAAATCCAAGACATTTGGTTGTGGGAGCGGCCAGGATTCATAGTGTACTGGTCCCCCTCACATGCCAGGACACCAACCGGGCACCCTAGGGGGCACTTCTAACAAGTAAAAATAAAAATAGCTCCCAGTTGCATAGCTCCCTTACCTTGGGTGCTGAGCCCCCCAAACCCCACTCCCCACAACTATACACCACTACCATAGCCCTAGGGGGTGAAGGGGGCCACCTACATGTGGATACAGTGGGTTTCGGGTGGGTTTTGAAGGGTTCCCATTTTACACCACAAGTGTAACAGGTGGGGGGGGGGGGATGGGCCTGGGTCCGCCTGCCTGAAGTACACTGCACCCACTAAAACTGCTCCAGGGACCTGTATACTGCTGCAATGGACCTGAGTATGACATTTGAGGCTGGCATAGAGGCTGGCAAAAAAAGTTTTTAAAGTTGTTTTTTTGAGGGTGGAAGGGGGTTGGTGACCACTGGGGGAGTCGGGGGAGGTGATCCCCGATTCCCTCCGGTGGTCATCTAGTCAGTTTGGGCACTTTATTGGGACTTGGACCTGAAAAAAAAGGGACCAAGTGAAGCTGGCGAAATGCTTGTCAAGGCCGACTTTCTTTTTTCCATTATCAGGCGAAGCCGGCCATCTCAACGCATGCCCATGTCACGCCCCCATCCCGCCTTTGCTACCGTGCCGACACACCCCCTTGAAGTTTCGCTGGCCCCACGACCGAAGGCAGTTGAAGCTGGCCAAAATCACTGGTTTGGCCAGCTTCAGGAGATGGCCGGCCATCTCCCGATTTGTGTCAGAAGATGACCGTCGATCTTCTTCGAAAATAAGCTGGTTGATATACCACCTTTCTGTGGTTTTTTTTGCAACTACATTCAAAGCAGTTTTCATAGTATATACAGGTACTTATTTGTACCTGGGGCAATGGAGGGTTAAGTGACTTGTCCACTGCACTAACCACCAGGCTACTTCTTCACTCCATGGCTCTCAAGACATGACTAGTGAAACTGTGGGCACCTAAATGATATGCCGATTACAGGGCAACTGAAACTGGGTATTTCAGTTTTGGTTAAAACTGATTCCGAAACCACTAGGGCTTGGTCCAGCCCGGCCCCCAAACGGGAACAGCCCCTGCTTCCTCCCTTCCTCAATAGAAGGAGCTCCCCTCCTTCCCCCTCTCCCTATGGGGTGTTGGTAGTCTAATGGTCAATCGGAGCAGAAGCAATTCCCAGTCTTCCTGCCTATTCCAGTTCCACTTTCAAAATGGCCTCCATAACCTCCAGCGGCAGCCATTTTGAGACTGAAATGTACAGGACCAACTGCGTACCCTTACTGCCCCAACTATCTTTACTGACAGATTTCGTTGTCTTTTTCTAAGATCCTGCCTAGTCCCGAGTGCTCATCTTTATAAGTTTTCAGCTAGCAATGGTACCGCCTCTAGCATCCCAGCGGTGGAGGGACTGGTGCATATTTGCCTTCTCTACTGGAAGCTACAAAAATGCTGCTGAGGAGAGTTTCACCTTTTGTTCGGACAGACTTTACCTTTTTCCTCCGGTGACTTCGGTTCCTCAGTCCCTAGCAGCTGCCTCTTGTCCTGCTCCACTCTTTTCTTCAGCATCTCCCTTTGGAAGTGAGCAACGGAGCGAAGCAGCTCCTCGCCTTGGACCTCAGAGGGTGGCAGGACTACACTGCAATCCAGGAACTCATTGATGGCATTCAGCAAGTCGTAGCGGTCATCTGCTAGGTATGCAGCTTCATGGAATTGCTGGAAAGGTTAAACATATCAAGAAATCAGAATTAAGGAGTCTGAAAAAGTGAACTGCCTGGTTTGGGATTGATATGAACATCATATTCTCTTCCTCATTATCACTACAAGAGAAGTGATGCACATCTGAGCATCAGGGCCTAGAACAGGGGTGAGCATCCTCAGTTCTTGAGGGCCACAGTCCAGTTGGGGTTTCAGGATTTCCTCAATGAATATGCATGAAATCTATTTGCATGTGCCGCCTCCATTGTCTGCAAGTATATCTCATATATATTCATTGGGGTAATCCTGAAAACCCAACTGGGTTGCGGTCTTCAAGGACCAAGGTTGCCCACCCATGCCCTGGCAATGAATTCCAGAGTTTAATTACACATTGAGTGAAGAAACATTTTCTCCGATTCGTTTTAAATTTACTATATTGTAGCTTCATTGCATGCCCCCTAGTCCTAGTATTTTTGGAAAGTAGACTCGAGATTGAAAACAAGAGGCTTCTTGAACGCTATTTCAAACAGCGTAGCCAGCGTTAGCACATCTTACATCTAAATGCTCGCAGTTACACCAGGGAAGGGCATGTGCAACGTACGGTATGTTCTGTATGCTGCATGCACACGTGGCAGCCCTGCTGTGCCCCGTGGATGCCCCTTGTCTTGTATGTCCACGCTATGCCACTCATATGCATCATTACACAATAGCTCTTATTCACTTTGCCCACGTACAGAATTGCCCTTATCGTGACAGAGGGGACCCCAGACTGCCCTGATTAATCGCATCTTCCTTTAATCTGTCAAAACACATCATCTCCCCCGCCTTGATGTACCATTTCACTGCTATCACAACCCCATTCTTGCTGCTAGCTTTGTAGTCTCTCTTTCTTATCTACTCCATGCGCATCTGGATAAAATTGCACCAGACCCAACAAGGATCCTTAGGGGGGTGTAAGGGCATGGAATTTCCAAATTCTCAGTTATTTGTGTACCTGGACCCATAACTGCTGTATTACACTACATTCCCATCAGAAGTGCAAAAAGGTACTTCCATTCTCACCTTTCCAGCAACCATCCAAGCCACTCTGCCCTCCACCTTAGACAAGGCGGCTGGTGTTAACCATGAAGGCATATTTTCAAAGCACTTAGACTTACAAAGTTACAAGGAGGGGCATTTTCGCAAAACGGTGAAATCCAGGGGCGGGGAAACCCGTATTTTCGAAACAAGATTGACATCCAGATTTTGTTTCAAAAATACCATCAGGGATGTCCAAATCCTTAAATTTGGACGTCCCTAGACATGGACGTTTCTGACTTTCGGCGATTTTCGAAACCAAAGACGTTCATGTCAAAAACGTCCTAATGCAAGCCATTTGGGCATGGGAGGAGCCAGCATTTGTAGTGCACTGGTCCCCCTGACATGCCAGGACACCCTAGGGGGCACTGCAGTGGACTTCATAAATTGCTCCCAGATACATAGCTCCCTTACTTTGTGTGCTGAGCCCCACAAGATACCCCAAAACCCACTACCCACAACTGTACACCAGTACCAGAGCCCTTACGGGTGAAGGGGGGCACCTAGATGTGGGTACAGTGGGTTTCTGGTGGGTTTTGGAGGGCTCACTGTTTCTTCCACAAATGTAACAGATGGGGATGGGTATGGGCCTGGGTCCACCTGTCTGAAGTGCACTGCAGTACCCTTAAAACTGCTCCCGGGACCTGCATACGCTGTCATGGACCTGAGTATGACATCTGAGGCTGGCATGACATATTTTTAAAGATGTTTTTTGAGGGTGGGAGGGGGTTAGTGACCACTGGGGGAGTAACGGGAGGTCTTCCCCGATTCTCTCTGGTGGGCATCTGGTCATTTCGGGCACCTTTTTGTGCCTTAGTCGTAATAAAAACACATCCGGGTGAAAACGTCCAAGTGTTCGTCAGGGACGTCCTTGTTTTTTTCGATTATGGGTCAAGGATGTCCAAGTGTTAGGCACGCCCAAGTCCCGCCTTCACTATGCCTCCAACACGCCCCCTTGAACTTTGGCGGTCCTTGCGACAGAGTGCAGTTGGAGACGTTCTAAATTGGGTTTCGATTATACCGATTTGGACGTCCCTGGGAGGACGACGTCCATCTTCCGATTTACATCGAAAGATGGACTTCCTTCTCCTTCGAAAATGAGCCCAATAGTAACCTATGTAACTTTGTAACTGTAAGTGCTTTGAAAATAAGCCCCATAACCTGTTAATAATATTATATTATGTTTTTCTATAGATGATGGATGCTGAACACTTCTGCCCAGTGTCTGTCTCCCAGTAGATTGGGTAACCAGGTATCACCTCACTACACTCACCTTGTGCTCTTTCTTTATTTATGTATGATTTTTAAAATCCTTATCTCTGGGGGGGGGGGGGGGGGGTGGAGGGTAGGGGCAGGGGAGGAAGGGCAAAAAGAACGCAGAACCCAAAAACCATCAACATACCAACATGGGGGCGGGGGAAAGGCCTGGACTTCCCCAGATGTCCCCCAAGCCACGGATGGCACCGCAGGACCCTAGATTTTTCACATATGCTCAACAGGGGTACCAACTCTTCAGCTGGGCCCAGGAGAGCTCCCCTACCAGATCAGTTCAGAGCCAGCTGCATAGTAGGTCCACAACCATCTGCTGGAGACACAGAATACTGGTGAGCACAGGCTGCACGGTGCCCTTTTAGGGACTGGGCTCACAAGAACTAGTTCTCTGTCTCCATCAGCTAGTTGATGGACCTAACCGATTGGTTTTGGGTTGGTCTTGGAAAGTATTATTTTAGCAGGACAGGCGAAAGCTGCTTCCCTCAAGTCACCCTTCAGGAAGAGCTTTTCTGCTCATCTTCCATTGAGAATAGAAGGCCAATGGGAAGAGGATGGGGGCAGAGGTGGTCTTACCTTGTCCGACATAAGGGTGGAAATGGAGCGTCCAATCTCATGGTAGTCCATGTTGGTACTGCTAGGACCCAGAAGTACAAACAAGAACCGAACTGGTACTGGTACCTCCAGCACAGAGTCCAACTGCACTGCCTCCTGCAACCTCACAAACGCCATGGTCGGCTGGTCCAGAAACTCCACGCAGCCTGCAGGGGATATAAATGCACCAGTGTTATACATATACCTCTCATTAAGCTTTGTTTCATATCTCCTTCTATAATTTCATTACATTATTTATTTATTTAACACATTTATACCCCACATTTTCCCACTAGTTGTAGGCTCAATGTGGCTTACACAATACCGTAGTGCAGGCTCCAATTAAACAATGTAATAATAAGATAGAGGCGGGGATAGTGCTGGGCGGACTTATACGGTCTGTGCCAGAACCAGTGGTGGGAGGCGGGGCTGGTGGTTGGGAGGCGGAGATAGTGCTGGGCAGACTTATTCGGTCTGTGCCCTGAAAAGGACAGGTACAAATCAAGGTAAGGTATACACAAAAATTAGCACTTATGAGTTATCTTGTTGAGCAGACTGGATGGACCGTGCAGGTCTTTTTCTGCCGTCATCTACTATGTATAAGACAACAGAGATAATAAAAGATAATAGAGTCCATGAATTTTGCTGTAACAAAGAAGTAAGTTAGGTTGAGTCTGGGAGGAAGGCCTTCTTGAACAAGGTGGTCTTCAGTAATTTCCTGAAATTTAGATGGTTCTGAATTGATCTTAAGATTTTGGGTAGTGCGTTCCATAGCTGTGTGCCTATGAAGGAGAAGCTGGATGCGTAGGTAGATTTGTATTTAAGGCCGTTGCAATCTGGATAATGTAAATTTAGGAAGGATCGGGAAAAGCAGGAACTGTTTCTGGCTGGTAGATCTATTAGATTTAACATGTATCCAGGAACTTCTCCGTAAATAATCCTGTGAATCAAGGTGCAAACCTTAAAGGCAATACGTTCCTTAATGGGAAGCCAGTGTAATTTTTCAAGAAGGGGCTCACACTTTCCCAACACTGGGTCTTATCTTTGAAGTGTACCTCACACTCTTTCCCATTGCTAGATATCAGTATAACACTGTCCTTGTCTGGTACCTTTCCCTCTATTCCCCCCCCCCCATCCTAATACTAAGTCACACTAAAAGAATGGTATTGTAGTGAATCTTATACACCTCAAACCAACAAGAACATAAGCATTGCCATACTAGCACAGACCGAAGGTCTATCAAGTCCAATATCCTGTTTCCAACAGTGGCCAATTCAGGTTAGAAGTATCTGACAAGATCCCATAAGAATGAAACAAATTTTATGCTGCTTATCCTAGAAAAAAAAACCCAATGGATTTTCCCAAATCCATCTTAATAATGGCTTATGGACTTTCCTTTTAGGAAATTATCCAAACCCTGCTAAGCTAATTTCTTTGACCATATTCTCAAGCAACAAATTCCACCTGCCACTCATGGCAGGTTCAATGGAGCTTACATATTGTATATAGGTACTTATTTGTACCTGGGGCAATGGAGGGTTAAGTGACTTGCCCAGAGTCACAAGGAGCTGCCTGTGCCTGAAGTGGGAATTGAACTCAGTTCCTCAGGACCAAAGTCCACCACCTTAACCACTAGGCCACTCCTCCACTTGTTGAGTGAAGAAATATTTTCTCCGATTTGTTTTAAATTTACTACATTGCAACGCATGTCCCCTAGTCCTAGTATTTTTGGAAAGCGTGAACAGATGCTTCACATCTACCCGTTCCACTCCACTCATTATTTTATAGACCTCTATCATATCTCTCCTCAGCCATCTTTTCTCCAAGCTGAAGAGCCCTAGCCGCTTTAGCCTTTCCTCATAGGGAAGTCGTCCCATCCCCTTTACCATTTTCATTATTTTTTCCCCATTCCCGTAGTGGGGAATAGTACCTCTTTCCACTGCTGGGTTTTCAGTGTCACTCCATCCATTTTTGGCTTGTACTTATGTCAAGCTGTATTACACCATCCCGGACCCAAATCTCAAAAACGGGCATCACTATTATACCATCCCTGTCCACTACCTCACACCTCCTCCCAATTCTGGGTCACAGTATTACACCCTCTCCGTTCTGCAATGCAGAGCTATCCTTTAACAAAAGGTTCCATATTGTTTCAGCACGTTCAAGAGGGGGCCTTTGACTGATCTACTTCAAGTTCAATTAATTTGATATACTGTTTCTATAAACTAATGTATACGTAGAGAGGAGGCAACGAATAATACCACAGTAAGTCAACAGACAACAAACCAAGGATGGACACAAGATGACAAAAGGGGAACGGGAAGATTACAATAAAAGCCAGGAGAGATGAGGTGGAAAGTATTCAAGGAGGGGGGTAACTGAGTTTTGGCCTGAAAGCCGTACATAGAGCTTCAACAGAGTAGAAGGGGCCTTTCTTAGTTATTGAGAATCTTAGTATTTCAGTGCTGTAGGGGGCACCCTTACCTACGAGTATGACAGGGTTTTTAGCACTGTCAGCAGGGGGCTCTTATCTTTCAACATAGGATTTTGTGGTACAATCGGGCCTTTCTTACCTACGAGAACCACGGTGGCTTCTGCATCATCGGGAATCTTCTCCAGTAGTTTCAGTTCGTGCTTTGATTTTGACCTCTGGATCCCAGGGAGTGGAACTGGAGACAGCGAATCTCTCTGAAGGGAAGTGAATACTTGTAGTTAGGAGACAGACAAGAGAGTAGGGAGTCCGAGGTACACACAGACTGAAGAGAAATGGCTAGAAAGAGGAGTGATTTTTTTTTTTTCATGTGGTCTGGAGCCTTGCAAGCGCAGAGAAGAGATGAGTGGCATCCTTAACATAAGGGAGAGAGACAGTTATGTTCAGGAGTCTTTTCAATGGGTTTGGCCTTTCTTTTTAAAATGTTATCATTGTTTATAAATAATGGTTATTACAATTAATTCTAGATAGCTAAACTTAGGCTCAGAAAACTCGTGATTTGCACGTTGAAGGTCTGAGTTTCATTTAGTTTGTCTCTCCTTTTTGGCAACTGGAATCACGATATAGAGTTCATACATTCTCTATGAACAAAACTCAGAGCAGTGGCCAAATTATAAACAAATTATAAACAAAAAATCTTGTTGGCAGACTGGATGGACCGTGCAGGTCTTTTTCTGCCGTCATCTACTATGTTACCATGTATTACAGAAGCAAAGACATAGTACACAGCTAGGCCTGAACCCACCTCCTCTCCCTTCCCCCCACCTCCCAATACAGCTGGGCCTAGAATAACTCCCCTCTAACCCACGGCCTTCTACACTCACCACAGCCTAGCCGTTGACCCCTAGGGTCTTCTGCCCATGACTGCCTGGTCCATCCTGCCCCAAGATCCCAGAGCCAACGAGAGTTAGATATAAATGAACGGTTTCATCCAAAAACTACAAAGTACAAACACAGACAAATGCATTTCAGGAAGAAAACCTGAAATTAAAAAAGTGGGCCATAGGGTGAAGTATGTCATCACATAAGAATATAATATATACAAGGAAGAGAATCAAAAAAGGTTGAATTAAAAAGAAAGACAAGATTCTCTATGAACAAAACTCGGAGCAGCGGGCAAATTATAAACAAAAAAAAATCAAAAATAAGGAGGAAAAAGCCTGAAGAAGTTCCCAGCCAAAAGCTGCAGGAGCAAAAAACAAATCATAAGTACATATAAGTACATAAGTAATGCCATACTGGGAAAAGACCAAGGGTCCATCGAGCCCAGCATCCTGTCCACGACAGCGGCCAATCCAGGCCAAGGGCACCTGGCAAGCTTCCCAAATGTACAAACATTCTATACATGTTATTCCTGGGATTGTGGATTTTTCCCAAGTCCGTTTAGTAGCGGTTTATGAACTTGTCCTTTAGGAAACCATCCAACTCCTTTTTAAACTCAGCTAAGCTAACCGCCTTCACCACTTTCTCCGGCAACGAATTCCAGAGTTTAATTATACGTTGGGTGAAGAAAAATTTTCTCCGATTTGTTTTAAATTTACTACACTGTAGTTTCATCGCATGCCCCCTAGTCCTAGTATTTTTGGAAAGCGTGAACAGACGCTTCGCATCCACCTGTTCCACTCCACTCATTATTTTATATACCTCTATCATGTCTCCCCTCAGCCGTCTCTTCTCCAAGCTGTATAGCCCTAGCCTCCTTAGTCTCTTTCTTCATAGGGAAGTTGTCCCATCCCTGCTATCATTTTAGTCGCCCTTCTCTGCACCTTTTCCAATTCTACTATACCTTTCTTGAGATACGGCGACCAGAATTGAACACAATACTCAAGGTGCGGTCGCACCATGGAGCGATACAATGGCATTATAACATCCTCACACCTGTTTTCCATACCTTTCCTAATAATATCCAACATTCTATTCGCTTTCCTAGCCGCAGAAGGTTTCAGTGTATTATCGACGACGACACCCGGATCCCTTTCTTGGTCCGTAACTCCTAACGTGGAACCTTGCATGAGGTAGCTATAATTTGGGTTCTTTTTTCCCACATGCATCACCTTGCACTTGCTCACATTAAACGTCATCTGCCATTTAGCCGCCCAGTCTCCCAGTCTCGTAAGGTCCTTCTGTAATTTTTCACAATCCTGTCGCGAGTTAACGACTTTGAATAACTCTGTGTCATCAGCAAATTTAATTCCCTCGCTAGTTACTCCTATCTCCAAATCATTTAAAAATATATTAAAAAGCAGCGGTCCTAGCACAGACCCCTGAGGAACCCCACTAACTACCCTTCGCCATTGTGAATACTGACCATTTAACCCCACTCTCTGTTTCCTATCCTTCAACCAGTTTTTAATCACAATAAGACATTTCCTCCTATCCCATGACTCTCCAATTTCCTCTGTAGCCTTTCATGAGGTACCTTGTCAAACGCCTTTTGAAAATCCAGATACACAATATCAACCGGTTCCCCTTTGTCCACATGTTTGTTCACTCCTTCAAAGAATTGAAGTAAATTGGTCAGGCAAGATTTCCCCACACAAAAGCCGTGCTGACTTGGTCTCAGTAATCCATGTCCTCGGATGTGCTCTGTAATTTTATTTTTAATAATAGCCTCTACCATTTTCCCCAGCACTGACGTCAGACTCACCGGTCTATAATTTCCCGGATCTCCCCTGGAGCCTTTTTTAAAAATGGGTGTTACATTGGCCACCCTCCAATCTTCCGGTACCACGCTTGATTTTAAGGATAAGTTGCATATCACTAGCAGTAGCTCCGCAAGCTCATTTTTCAGTTCTATCAGTACTCTAGGATGAATACCATCCGGTCCAGGAGATTTGCTACTCTTCAGTTTGCTGAACTGCCCCATTACGTCCTCCAGGTTTACCGTGAAGTCAGTAAGTTTCTCCGACTCGTCCGCTTGAAATAACATTTCCGACACCGGTATCCCACCCAAATCTTCTTCGGTGAAGACCGAAGCAAAGAATTCATTCAGTCTCTCCGCTACGTCTTTGTCTTCCTTGATCGCCCCTTTTACCCCTCGGTCATCCAGCGGCCCAACCGATTCTTTTGCCGGCTTCCTGCTTTTAATATACCAAAATAATTTTTACTATGTTTTTTTGCCTCTAATGCTATCTTTTTTTCGTAATCCCTCTTGGCCTTCTTTATCTGCGCCTTGCATTTGCTTTGACACTCCTTATGCTGCTTCTTGTTATTTTCAGACGGTTCCTTCTTCCATTTTCTGAAGGCGTTTCTTTTAGCCCTAATAGCTTCCTTCACCTCACTTTTCAACCAGGCCGGCTGTCTTTTGAACTTCCGTCTTTCTTTTCTAATTCGCGGAATATGTACGGCCTGGGCCTCCAGGATGGTATTTTTGAACAGCGTCCACGCCTGTTGTACAGTTTTTACTCTCTCAGTTGCCCCCCTAAGTTTTTTTTTTACCGTTCTTCTCATTTTATCATAGTCTCCTTTTTTAAAGAAACTCCAAACTGCACAAAACACAGCAGCCAGACTCATTTTTGGAAAAAACAAAATAAGAAAGCGCCAAACCCCTAAGAGAAAAATTACACTGGCTCCCACTTAAAGAACGTATTACGTTCAAAATCTGCATTCAGGTACACAAAATTATTCACGGCGAAGCTCCAATCTACATGACAGACCTCATAGACTTACCAACCAGGAACACAAAAAGGTCAGTTCGAACATTTCTGAACCTCCACTACCCAAGCTGCAAAGGACTAAAATATGAATCAACATATTAATCCAGCTTCTCATACATAAGCACGCAACTATGGATT
Source organism: Microcaecilia unicolor (assembly GCF_901765095.1). Classification (NCBI taxonomy): domain Eukaryota; kingdom Metazoa; phylum Chordata; class Amphibia; order Gymnophiona; family Siphonopidae; genus Microcaecilia; species Microcaecilia unicolor. The sequence continues at coordinate 2,487,218 of NC_044031.1, forward strand.
GCACTACCAAAGGCCATAAAATCAATGCATGACCAAACAAACTTCCGAAAATTACTAAAAACCAACCTGTTCAAAAAGGCTTACCACAATTGATCCATCCTAAATACCAGACAACGAAACCGATACTAGAAAAAGATAAAATGAACTTTCAATACCTAACTACTTCACCTACACTGTCAATTACTGAACTTTAACACAATACCACTTGATTTCTTATCCCAGAAAACAATCTTTAACACTTGACTGCTTAATTTACTTTGTCTTGTACGAACTTTACTACAATACCACTCTGTATTTCTTGATCCGGAATTGGTGATCGCCATTACGGTTACAATGTAAGCCACATTGAGCCTACAATCAGGTGGGAAAATGTGGGATACAAATGCAACAGATAAATAAATACAAAATAGTATATAACAGCTATCAATACTTAGTCTCTTCCTTCTATAGCAAAGTAGACCGTGACCAACGGTGGCCAGCGTTTCTTCAAGCTGCATTAGGGTCAGACGGTCAAAAGAACTTCAACGCCGTTCATAATCAGAGATTTGCAGTGGAGGCAGTGCCTGAAAATATCTCTCACTGTGGATATCCTGGAAGCCCTGACTGGCTGGGCAGGCAATCACTGAACTAGTGTTGTGGCAATCAGCCAGGATATTTAGTGGCATTATCTGGTCATGTGCCACCGAATATCCTGTCTAGACCCAGTGGCGTACCAAGGGCGGGACGGTGGGGGCGGTCCGCCCTGGGTGTCAGCAGGTGGGGGGGGGGGGGGGGGGTGCTCCGCTGGTATTAGTCCAATAAAATGGTATTATTTTATTTTCTATATTTGTTTTATTTCTATTTGTTAATTTGTAAAGTGATTGGTATTTGTTAGTTTTTTCAAATTTTCTGTGGTGTTGCATTGTATGCAGAGTCTGGCATCTTGGGTTCAGTTTAATTTTTGTCTAAATAGAAAGTTTATGATTACTTATTCTATAGTGGATTAGGGTGTATCTGTGTTTGTGAAAAAGACATGGCTTTCGGTTGGCATTGACTGTACAGGATTGATGATCTGTACTAATCTGTCTGTTTTCGTTGTACAATAGGTGAATTGATGTTCTAGTGCTCACTGTAGCGTTTAAGATGCTTGTGTGACTCGTAGAAATGACTGCTTATGGTATGGTAGAATTGCTCTATAGGTCCTGAGTGCTTTGTATTCTCGGTATGCCTAGTATTGGATTTTGGAGGGGGGTGTTAAAAAATGACCAGCCCCGGGTGTCAACTACCCTAGGTACGCCACTGTCTAGACCCATCTGCCCTAGTTAAGTAGGTAGGAGCCTCTCCTGCTCAGTTAACGAGCTGGGATAATCGCCCCATTTCTGTTCAGCTCCTCTTCTCACTAAATGTTTACTGTTATACGAGACAAAATATCCTGTACATAAAATCCTATTTCAGACTCTTGCTGCATCTTATTACTTGAGCAACCTCACTCTGCAACAGATATTTGGTGTCTACACATCCTGAAGGAATCGGTGGATGCGAATCAACACTTTAGAGGAAGGGAAAGGGATTTAACCGCTGGAGGAGTGGCCTAGTGGTTAGGGTGGTGGACTTTGGTCCTGGGGAACTGAGGAACTGAGTTTGATTCCCGGCACAGGCAGCTCCTTGTGACTCTGGGCAAGTCACTTAACCCTCAATTGCCTGCCGCATTGAGCCTGCCATGAGTGGGAAAGTGTGGGGTACAAATGTAACAAAAAAAAATTTTTTTAATATCCTGCCTTTCTGTGGCAATGGAGGGTTAAGTGACTTGCCCAAGATCACAAGGAGCAGCAGTGGGATTTGAACCGGCCACCTCTGGATGTCAAGATTGGTGCTCTAACCACTAGGCGACTCCTCAGTCAAAGAAAACACATCCAGTTTCATCTGAGGGCAAAAAAACACCTGGGGAAGGGGAAGAGAGAGGGGACCCGTGTGCAGCAGCTGGACAGGAAGCTACACAGAATCCTGTAAAAGCCTTCTAAGACCAGGGCTTCCCTCAGCCAGTTACATTTCTAGGTCATGAATATGCATGAGATGAATTTGTAACAGTGGAAGCAGTGCATGCAAATCTCTCTCATGCATATTAATTGGGATATCCTGAGAACCTAACTGGCTGTGAGGCCCCCGGGACTCATTTGTGAAACCCTATTCTCACTTTTTCCTTGGCTTTCTAGGAAGTGTTGGGTTGATGCCACTGGATGCCTCCATCCTGCTTATCCTCCGATAAATGAGCAACTGCAGTGTGAGCGCACTCACCTCTCTTTCCATATCAATTTTGGTTTCTTGCTCAGACGTGTAGCTGCCCATCAGAGGTTCTGTTAGGTTGGGTTCGCTGCACTGGGACACGTGGTTGGAGCTGTGGTGAATCAGAAGTGAGCCCAGGCTGGTGGCAGAGATGTCCCGGGAGAAGGAGAATTCCTTTTCGTCGCATGGATGACTGCAAAGGAGAAACAGCATTAAATGCGGAGACAGGCTCCACAGCAGGAGAAGATAATCAGGGATGGACTACAGGGTGGGGGTTACCTGTGCTTCAGCAGAAGTGCTCTCAGAACATTGGCTCTGTCCTCTGCTTTGATCTGATCCGATATAATCATTTGTTCTACCACTTGGTGAGCGATTCCAGGCAAGGTCCTCTGATCCAGGTCGAGAAGCACAGCTCCTGGTGAAGACAGCAGAATGTAAGATGAACCTGTTTGAGCCAAGTCCCGAGACTATACAGGGTAAATTCATAAGCCAAGTAGGCAACTATTTCCAGGTCAGGCGCATATGTATCTTTACAAAATTCTAGGGGCAAAGTAGAAGAAAACGACGTCTAGATTGAACCTGCTTGGGAATTCCAACACTGCCTGCGCCTGCCCAAACTCCCTGAACAAGTACTTCGATGCAGACAAACTCTGGGAAAATGATATAAAAATGCTTTACACCGTAAAATACTCCTTTATAAAAATCATCCCCAGAAAGGTCTCTCTCTGTCTGTCCTCTGGAGGGTAACAATGAGCACATGATTTACTTAAAAATAAAATAAAATGAAAAATTAGGTATCAATTAAAGCATACGGAGCCCAATATTCCAACCTGATACAATCAATGGTACTAAGCCATGTAGACTACTGCAATGGAATTTATGCGGGATGCAAAGAGCAAACCTTAAAGAAACTTCAGACCGCTCAAAACAAGGCAACTAGGCTTATCTTCGGAAAAACGCGATTTGACAGTGCAAAACCCCTTCGAGAAAAACTACACTGGCTCGCAATCAAAGAACGCATTGCTTTCAAAATCTGCACTCTGGTTCACAAAATTATCTATGGTGAAGCTCCAGGATACATGACAGACTTGATCAACCTACCAACTAGAAACACATCCGAATCAACACGAACGTACCTAAATCTGCACTACCCAAGCTGCAAAGGACTCAAATACAAATCAACTTATGCGTCCTGTTTTTCCTACATAAACACACAACTGTGGAACGCACTACCAAAAGCCTTGAAAACTACGAACAACCACCTAAACTAACCTGCTTAAAAAGGCATACCCTACCGATCCAACATAAATGCCTGATCTCTGCAACACAACAAAACTAAAGAACGTAATGGACATAACACAACTCTTCCGTTGTATGTTTCCCTAGTGTGGCAGTGTCACATGAACTTTATCTTACCACAACATCATAAGTACATAAGTACATAAGTAGTGCCATACTGGGAAAGACCAAAGGTCCATCTAGCCCAGCATCCTGTCACCGACAGTGGCCAATCCAGGTCAAGGGCACCTGGCACGCTCCCCAAACGTAAAAACATTCCAGACAAGTTATACCTAAAAATGCGGAATTTTTCCAAGTCCATTTAATAGCGGTCTATGGACTTGTCCTTTAGGAATCTATCTAACCCCTTTTTAAACTCCGTCAAGCTAACCGCCCGTACCACGTTCTCCGGAAACGAATTCCAGAGTCTAATTACACGTTGGGTGAAGAAAAATTTTCTCCGATTCGTTTTAAATTTACCACACTGTAGCTTCAACTCATGCCCTCTAGTCCTAGTATTTTTGGATAGCGTGAACAGTCGCTTCACATCCACCCGATCCATTCCACTCATTATTTTATACACTTCTATCATATCTCCCCTCAGCCGTCTCTTCTCCAAGCTGAAAAGCCCTAGCCTTCTCAGCCTCTCTTCATAGGAAAGTCGTCCCATCCCCACTATCATTTTCGTCGCCCTTCGCTGTACCTTTTCCAATTCTACTATATCTTTTTTGAGATACGGAGACCAGTACTGAACACAATACTCCAGGTGCGGTCGCACCATGGAGCGATACAACGGCATTATAACATCCGCACACCTGGACTCCATACCCTTCCTAATAACACCCAACATTCTATTCGCTTTCCTAGCCGCAGCAGCACACTGAGCAGAAGGTTTCAGCATATCATCGACGACGACACCCAGATCCCTTTCTTGATCCGTAACTCCTAACGCGGAACCTTGCAAGACGTAGCTATAATTCGGGTTCCTCTTACCCACATGCATCACTTTGCACTTGTCAACATTGAACTTCATCTGCCACTTGCACGCCCATTCTCCCAGTCTCGCAAGGTCCTCCTGTAATCGTTCACATTCCTCCTGCGACTTGACGACCCTGAATAATTTTGTGTCATCGGCGAATTTAATTACCTCACTAGTTATTCCCATCTCTAGGTCATTTATAAATACATTAAAAAGCAACGGACCCAGCACAGACCCCTGCGGGACCCCACTAACTACCCTCCTCCACTGAGAATACTGGCCACGCAATCCTACTCTCTGCTTCCTATCTTTCAACCAGTTCTTAATCCATAATAATACCCTACCTCCGATTCCATGACTCTGCAATTTCTTCAGGAGTCTTTCGTGCGGCACTTTGTCAAACGCCTTCTGAAAATCCAGATATACAATATCAACCGGCTCCCCATTGTCCACATGTTTGCTTACCCCCTCAAAAAAATGCATTAGATTGGTGAGGCAAGACTTCCCTTCACTAAATCCGTGCTGACTTTGTCTCATCAGTCCATGTTTTTGTATATGCTCTGCAATTTTATTCTTAATAATAGCCTCCACCATCTTGCCCGGCACCGACGTCAGACTCACCGGTCTATAATTTCCCGGATCTCCTCTGGAACCCTTCTTAAAAATCGGAGTAACATTGGCTACCCTCCAGTCTTCCGGTACTACACTCGATTTTAGGGACAGATTGCATATTTCTAACAGTAGCTCCGCAAGTTCATTTTTTAGTTCTATTAATACTCTGGGATGAATACCATCAGGTCCCGGTGATTTACTACTCTTCAGCTTGCTGAACTGACCCATTACATCCTCCAAGGTTACAGAGAATTTGTTTAGTTTCTCCGACTCCCCCGCTTCAAATATTCTTTCCGGCACCGGTGTCCCCCCCAAATCCTCCTCGGTGAAGACCGAAGCAAAGAATTCATTTAATTTCTCCGCTACGGCTTTGTCCTCCTTGATCGCCCCTTTAACACCATTTTCGTCCAGCGGCCCAACCGACTCTTTGGCCGGTTTCCTGCTTTTAATGTATCTAAAAAAATTTTTACTATGTATTTTTGCTTCCAACGCTAATTTCTTCTCAAAGTCCTTTTTTGCCCTCCTTATCTCCGCTTTGCATTTGGCTTGGCATTCCTTATGATCTATCCTGTTACTTTCAGTTGGTTCTCTTCTCCACTTTCTGAAGGATTGTTTTTTGGCTCTAATGATTTCCTTTATCTTACTGTTTAGCCACGCCGGCTGACGTTTAGTCTTTTTTCCCTTTTTTCTAATACGTGGAATATATTTGTCCTGAACCTCCAGGATGGTGTTTTTAAACAGCATCCACGCCTGATGCAAGTTTTTTACTCTGCGAGCTGCTCCTTTCAGTCTTTTTTTCACCATTTTTCTCATTTTGTCGTAATCACCTTTTCTATAGTTAAACGCTAGCGTACTTGATTTCCTAGTTTCACTTCCTTCAATGCCAATATCAAAACCGATCATATTATGATCACTGTTATCAAGCGGCCCTCGTATCGTTACCCCCTGCACTAGATCATGAGCACCACTAAGGACTAAGTCTAGTATTTTTCCTTCTCTTGTCGGCTCTTGAACTAGCTGTTCCATGAAGCTGTCCTTGATTTCATCAAGAAATCTTATGTCCCTTGCGTGTACAGATGTTACATTAACCCAGTCTATATGCGGGTAATTGAAATCCCCCATTATTATTGTGTTGCCCAGTTTGTTTGCGTCCCTGATTTCCTTTAACATTTCCGCATCCGTCTGTTCGTCCTGGCCAGGCGGACGGTAGTACACTCCTATCACTATCCTTTTCCCCTTTGCACATGGAATTTCAATCCACAGTGATTCCAAGGAGTGTTTTGTTTCCTGCAGAATTTTCAATCTATTTGATTCAAGGCTCTCGTTAATATACAATGCTACCCCTCCACCAATCCGATTCACCCTATCACTACGATATAATTTGTATTTGTATTTGTTTACACCGGAGTCTGTAACGCCTCTCCGGTACTATGTAAGCCACATTGAGCCTACACATAGGTGGGAAAATGTGGGATATAAATGTAACAAATAAATAAATAAAAAGCAATTACAACTTTCAGCACCATATCCAACATATAAATGCTTTTAAAAATCAACCAGAGTTATAGGCTCCAGCCTACATATGCCACTTAAAAAAACCATCGGTGCCGAAAAATACCTGTATAAGCGGTATTCTGTAAGCCCTCAGGACCCCAGAGGTCAGGGGCAGCTACAGGACCCTGGAGAACAGGCATCTACAGCAACTACCATTCCTTCTTACAAAGAGTTTGGAAAATTCTCCCCTGACTTAAATCTTGTACTTACAGACACAAAGTGGATACCCACACCGTGGTCCGACCACTACAAAACAAACCTCTCCCTCCAATGGCGAATGAAAGATTCACCCCACAAACAAGAACGAAAAACCTATACCACGAGAGGCAAAATAGATCCGTTAGCATTCTGGCAACAGTTCTACAATAATGAATGGACTACAATGACAGATTCAAACCAATTTCTCCAAGAGTGGGACCAGAAGCATACTAGACAACATAGCACCACTTCAAACCAGAACCTCACACAGAAGGAACTCAATACCATGGTTCAATGAAGAACTGAAAAAACTAAAAACACAAGTTAGAAGGTTAGAACGAGCATGGAATAAAAAGAAAGACGACTCCACACTCAACGCTTGGAAGCAACTACAAAGAAAATACAAATACACCATTAAACAAACTAAAAGATCATATTATACCACTAAAATTGGACCAGACTACAAGGATACACATAAACTTTTCCAACTCGTGAACAACTTACTAGACACTACACCGGCGACCTCTAACAGCACTGACACACCAGCAGCAGACAACCTTGTGAAATACTTTAACAAGAAAATCATAAAATTACGACTCATGATACCTGTCAACACCATCGACTATGCAAAATTCCTTGATTGTCTAGACCCAAGCCCTGGTGAATACCCAGCGGACAGAACCTGGACCAACTTCGACACACTATCGGACGATACTATCTCCCAAACGCTCAAAAGGTTCGCCAAGTCCCACTGCAAATTAGACATATGCCCTTACAACCTTATAAAGTCTGCCCCTCAACAATTCATATCAGACCTCATGAAGCACGCGAACTATATGTTACAAAACGGACTCTTCCCAAAGGATAAAGGAAAGATTCTACTCACCCCTATACCTAAAGACACAAAGAAAAGTACAAGCGACTTAACCAACTACCACCCAGTAGCATCTATTCCTTTGACAACCAAACTAACGGAAGGTATGGTGACCAAACACTCACCAACTACTTAAATAAATTTTCAATACTTCATGACTCTCAATCAGGATTTCGATCTAACCACAGCACTGAAACAGTACTAGTTACTCTCCTGACTAAATTTAAACAAGTGATCGCAACTGGCAATAACATACTTCTTCTGCAATTCAACATGTCCAGTGCTTTCAACATGGTTGATCACGGAATATTACTACACATCCTAGAATACTTCGGAATCTGAGGAAATGTTCTCAGTTAGTTTAAAGGCTTCCTGAGCACAAGATCATACCAAGTGATATCTAACTCAACTACATCAGCCACATGGATATCTGAATGTGGAGTCCCTCAAGGATCCCCCCTCTCGCCGACTCTCTTCAACCTAATGATGACACCCTTGGCCAAATTATTATCCAATCAAAACCTCAATCCATACATATACGCAGACGACGTAACAATTTATATCCCGTTCAAACATGATTTAAAGGAAATCACCAACGACATTATCCAAAGCTTCCATAGCATGCATTCTTGGGCAGACGCATTTCAATTGAAACTCAATGCAGAAAAAACACAATGTCTTATACTAACCTCACAACACAACACGAACAAATTCACCACCATAAACACACCAAACTTGTCCCTTCCTGTCTCAGACACCCTGAAAATTCTTGGAGTTACCATTGATCGAAATCTCACACTTGAAAGTCATGCGAAAAATACAACCAAGAAGATGTTCCATTCGATGTGGAAACTAAAAAGAGTAAGACCTTTCTTCCTAAGGACCATCTTTCGCAACCTGGTAGTGTCAATAGTGCTTAGTCACCTAGATTACTGCAATGCACTCTACCCTGGCTGTAAAGAGCAAATCATCAAGAAACTTCAAACTGCCCAGAACACTGCAGCCAGACTCATATTTGGAAAAACAAATATGAAAGTGCTAAAACCCTAAGGGAAAAGTTACACTGGCTTCCACGTAAAGAATGTATCGCGTTCAAGGTATGCTCTCCAGTTCATAAAATCATTCACGGAGATGCCCCAGCCTACGTGTCAGACCTGGTAGACTTGCCACCCAGGAATGCTAAAAGATCATCCCGCACATTCCTTAATCTTCACTTCCCCAGCTGTAAAGGTCTAAAATACAAACTAGCGCATGCGTCAAACTTTTCTTACTTGAGCACACAGTTATGAAACGCATTGCCGCTCAACTTAAAAACTATTTATGAACTAACTTTCGTAAATCACTGAAGACCCTCCTCTTCAACAAGGCATACCACAAAGATCAGCCAATGCAAATGTAACACATCTCCACTTTACTTATAATCAGAACTGTTTTTCTCTTATACCTGCTGGTTTAATTTCTTGATTAATTCAATCGTTTAAGTTCTATTATGTCAACCATGTTCTCTATGCAACACTAATTGTTATCTTCCAATCTATTATCTAACAATAACCATACTCTGTAAGCCACATTGAGCCTGCAAATAGGTGGGAAAATGTGGGATACAAATGCAATAAATAAATAAAATGGAAATAGTACAATGAGCATATAGTTGGGATGTAGCATTACCTTGTGACAGAGTTTTCCGCAGCTCTAGCAAACTTCTGAAGCTCAGGGATGCCACATGAGGCTTTCCCCACCTGTCTGTCTCCTCCTCCACATCCTCCTCAAATTTTATCCAGCGAGCTGTCTCCTTCCACTGCATCTCCTGGTTTTTATCCATGATCAGTTCATTCAGCTCCACAAAGACCTGCAAGGGCCAGAGGTAAAAGGGATGGTACAAACATCTGACAAAGGAGACCGAAAACAGTGCTGGAGGGATAGAGGTGTGGAATGGACACGGTAATACCTTGCGTAACTCAGTGTAGAACAGTAATGAAGGGAACAGGAGAGGGACAGAGGAACAGGGTGGTACCTCCTGTGGCTGGGTGCTGAGCAGTGGTATAGGGAGGGGGAAGTGCTGTGATTTGGGACATGTGGATTCAGTGCTAAGTCACCTCATGTGGTTGGCGGTCTTGCTTCTTTTGCCTGCTGCTTGCTTCCTTATAGTTTTTACCGATGTGAACAACTTGCCCTTTTGCACTTTTACGGACCAAATGTCTGCGGACACCAGGAACGTCCTCAAACCTGTGACCTGAGTGTCAAGAACAGTCAACATAAGGAGTCAATGAGGTTCTGGGTTTACTGGGTCAGACAGGCTTAAAGGAGGGGGGAAATTACAGACAAAAATTTTTAAATACCTATGCAATACCTGAGCAAACGTACATTCTGTCTGGTGAGCATGTGCCACAAAATGTGCGAGACAGCGTTTGCGAATGAACGAACACGCATTTTGTCTAGTGAACATACGAATGAACATGAGCAAGCGAACATGCATTCTGTCTGGTGAGCTTGTGCGAGCGAAGTGCGTTCTGTCTGTTAAGTGTGTGTGAGCGAACGTGCATTCTGTCTGGTGAGCATATGCAAGTGAGCGAACGTGTGTTCTGTCTGGTGAGTGTGTGTGAGTGAACGTGCATTCTGTCTGGTGAACAGGCAAGTGAGCTTGTGCGAATGAATGTGCATTCAGTCTGCTGAGCCTGTGCGACTGAGTGTGCGAGCAAATGTGCATTCTAGCTGGTGAACATACGAGCGAGCTTGTGTGAGCGAGCATGCATTGTGTCTGGTGAGCGTGTGTGAGCGAACATGCATTCTGTCTGGTGAGCGTGTATGAGCAAACATGCATTCTGTCTGGTGAGAGTGTGCAAGCCAGTGTGTGCAAGCGAATGTGCATTCTGTCTAGTGAGCGTGTGCGAGCAAACGTGCATTCTGTCTGGTGAGTGTGTGCGAGTGAGTGTGCAAGCAAATTTACATTACCTCTGGTTAACATACGAGTGAGCTTGTGTGAGCAAACATGCATTCTGTCTGGTGTGTGTGAGTGAACATGCATTCTGTCTGGTGAACAGGCGAGTGAGCTTGTGCGAATGAATGTGCAGTCTGGTGAGCCTGTGCAAATGAGTGTGCGAGCAAATGTGCATTCTGTCTGGTGAGAGTGTGCGCGCCAGTGTGTGCAAGCGAATGTGCATTCTGTCTGGTGAGCGTGTGCGAGCAAACGTGCATTCTGTCTGGTGAGCGTGTGCGAGCAAATTTGCATTCCCTCTGGTTAACATACGAGTGAGCTTGTGTGAGCGAACATGCATTCTGTCTGATGAGTGTGTGTGAGCGAACATGCGTTCTCTGGTGAGTGTGTGTGAGTGAACGTGCATTCTGTCTGGTGAACAGGCGAGTGAGCTTGTGCGAATGAATGTACAGTGTGGAGAGCCTGTGCAAATGAGTGTGCGAGCAAATGTGTATTCTGTCTGGTGAACATATGAGTGAGCTTGTGTGAGCAAGCGTGCATTCTGTCTAGTGAGCGTGTGCGAGTGAAGGTGTGTTCTGTCTGGTGAGCGTATGCGAGCAAACGTTCATCTGTCTGGTGAGCGTGTGCAAGTGAGCGAACATGCGTTCTGTCTGATGAGTGTGTGTGAGTGAAAGTGCATTCTATCTGGTGAACATACAAGTGAGCTTGTGTGAGCGAACATGCATTCTGTCTGGTGAGCGTGTGCGAGTGAACATGCGTTCTTTCTGGTGTGTGTGTGTGAGTGAACGTGCATTCTGTCTGGTGAGCATGTGCAAATGAGCGAACGTGCGTTCTGTCTGGTCAGTGTGTGTGAGTGAAAGTGCATTCCAGCTGGTGAACATACAAGTGAGCTTGTGTGAGCGAGTGTGCATTCTGTCTAGTAAGCGTGTGTGAGTGAACATGCGTTGTGTCTGGAGAGTGTATGCGAGCGAACGTGCATTCTGTCTGGTGAGCATGTGCAAGTGAGCGAACATGCATTCTGTCTGGTCAGTGTGTGTGAGTGAAAGTGCATTCCAGCTGGTGAACATACGAGTGAGCTTGTGTGAACGAGTGTGCATTCTGTCTAGTGAGCATGTGCGAGCGAACGTGCGTTCTGTCTGGTGAGCGTATGCGAGCGAACGTGCATTCTGTCTGGTGAGCATGTGCAAGTGAGCAAACGTGCGTTGGTGAACAGGTGAGTGAGCTTGTGCGAATGAACGTGCATTCAGTCTGGTGAGCCTCTGTGAGTGTGCAAGCAAATGTGCATTCTATCTGGTGAACATACGAGTGAGCGAGTGTGCATTCTGTCTAGTGAGCGTGTGCAAGCGAACGTGTGTTCTGTCTAGCGAGCATATACGAGCGAACGTGCATTCTGTCTGGTGAACGTGTGCAAGTGAGAATGTGTGAGTGAACGTGTATTTGTTTTGCGAAAGTATGCGTGCATGTGTGTATGTTTTGAGCGAATACATGTATCTGAGTGTGAATGTGCATGTTATGTGGGTGTGTTTGTGTAAGTGTATCTGTTTTGTGGTGGGCGAGTGAATTCATGTATCTGGTTGTGAAAATGCACGTGCGTTTATGTGTATCCATTTTGTGAATGCTCGAGTTAGTGCGTTTGCATTTTGCATGTGTTGTGGTTTATGATGCACCACCCCATTCCTCCTTGTGTTACATTCAGAAGGGAAAGGATTGCATGGCCCATTCCCTGGTCACGCAAGCACTTACTCTTCATGAGGTCCAGGTCGGCCGAGGCCAGGGTCTGGGCTTCTGACTCGTCTGTGGGCATCTTCTGGTAGCAGGGGTCCTCTGGTCCTGTCATGCTCCCAATCCGCCTCCTCTCGTGCAGGTTGTAACTGCGATGTCCAGCTTGGGTTTTTGAGAGCTGGCGCCCAGCACTTCCATCCTCCTCTGTGGAGATGGCACCCGAAGGAGTCACACTGTCGCTCTCGCCTCTGCAAAGAGACATAGAAGAGTGAGATTAACTCACACTGCATAGGTCAAATGTTTATATGAAAGCCTGGCTCTCGCCTCTCATCACAAGCTCATAAACCCTTATAGTTAATTTAAAAACATAGCTACAGTTCTAATTGGGCTACCATAAACCTCTCCAACATAAGCGCACAACTTTGGAATGGACTCCCGTATGCTGTGAAAACAATACATGACCACCTAAATTTCAGGAAGTCATTAAAAACCCACCTCTTCAAAAAAGCTTATCCCAACGATCCAACATAAATTCCCACATCCTGCAATACAACACAATCAAAGATCGTACTGAACAATTTGCTATCCTCTTTCCCTTGACCCATGACGACTGATTCAGCTCTGTCTCATCTGACCACAACACAATCTTGTATTTGTTATCAATGGCAAACGCCTTTACGGTACTTTGTAAACCTGCAAATAGGTGGGAAAATGTGGGGTATAAATGTAATAAATAAATAATGTTTTATCTAACCACTTTCCTCCACATCCACCCCAACTATGCTTGACTCTATTATACTAATGGCCTCCATTATCTGTGAGGGTAGCTCATTTCATGCCAGGCCGTCAGCTTTACTTCTTATGAGACTAATATTTAAGGTTACCAGATTATTAATAGGCAAATCAAGGACACTGAATAAGAATGGGGGGGGGGGGGGGCAGGAGATAGACAGACCCTCAGGAGTTCTGGGTTGACAAGCCAGCGGCAGAGGTTGGAGGGAGGAAAATCCCCTGGAGTTACGCACTGAATCATCAAGTCCCATCCAGCCCTTTAGTGATTGCAGTATCGCTTCCAGATCGATGTGATGTGATGCAATGTCTTTTTTGTATACCACTAACTCCCTCTTAACAGAGGTTCAAAGTAGTTTAACAAAAAGAAATTATGACCAAAGGATAATGATTATGGCATAAGCCGTTTAAACTGGAAGACCTAAAGAATTTTCAATTTATTTGATTCAAAGCTCTCGTTAATATACAATGCTACCCCTCCACCAATTCAACCCACCCTATCACTACGATATAATTTGTACCCTGGCATGACAGTGTCCACTGGTTATCCTCCTTCCACCAGGTCTCAGAGATGCCTATTATATCTAATTTTTCATTTAGTGCAATATATTCTAACTCTCCCATCTTATTTCTTAGGCTCCTGGCATTCGCATATAGACATTTCAAACTATGTTTGTTAAGACATAAGCATCGCCACACTGGGACAGATCAAAGGTCCAACTAGCCCAGCACCCTGTCTCCGACAGTGGCCAATCCAGGTTTCAAGTACCTGGCAAGATCCCAAAACAGTACAATACATTCTTTGCTGCTTATCCTAGAAATAAGCAGTGGATTTTCCCCAAGTCCATTTTAACAATGGTCTATGGACTTTTCCTTTAGGAAGCCATCCAAACCTTTTTTAAACCCTGCTAAGCTAACAGCTTTTACTACATTCTCTGGCAACAAATTCCAGAGTTTAATTACACGTTGAGTGAAGAAATATTTTCTCTGATTTGTTTTAAATTTACTACTTTCTAGCTTCATTGCGTGCACCCTAGTCCTAGTATTTTTGAATAAGGAGCAAGGGGGAGGGGGTGGCAATTTGCCCTGTGAAGATGGCTCAGATTAGTGGAAAAAGGATGATGATCAGTTCTGTGAAGAGGGCTTGGGTTAGAGATTTAGATTAGAGATGACAGGAAGGTGATGTGTGCTGAGAACAAGTCTTGGATTAGAAATAAGAGGACTGACCTATGTTGTGAAGTGAGGGGTCTCAGGCGAGGAGAGAGCATGTAAGTTATATTATGTGTAAGGGGAGGGAGATGGAGATTTCTCTTGCTTACCTTGGTACTTCTTCTTCCGTGGAAGGGATATCATGGTCTCCGCTGTCTGTGGGCGACTGCTGCTCGCACTGTGCCGACAGTTTTGGGCTTCCCATCTTACAATGAACAGAGTTTGGATCCATGGTGTCGTCATCATGGAGGAAAAACTGCCTCAATGAGAAATGAAGTCAAACAGCTGAAGGGCAAACATGAGTGAGGGAGGGAGAACAAGAGACGACAACAGGGGAAAGACCATGAGACAAACAGACAAAAGAGAAGGAAAGAAGGTGACAAGTATATGGAGGAAGAAGCAGGATCTCAATCTATTAACCATAAAAATAATAATACAAACTCTGTCCACTATCAAACATTTTATGACCTGAACCCCCTCCCCTCCCCCCCCCAAAAAACAACAACCGAGTGGCCCTTGAGGTTCAACCTGCACACAATATTCCATCATAGGTCACCAGCTTGACAGTGAGAGGCAGCCGCAGTGATTCTATTGAACGTTTTCTGATGTCCAATTCCTACCTCTGTTTTTTTGGAGGGGGGTGGGGGTGAGTGAGAGGTCCAACAGGACACTGCTGCTCAGGCTAAGATGTGTTTTGGAGAAAGTGCTGCCAGGACAGAGGAAGAAACACACCTTTCACCATGGTGCCCACAGGCAGCTGCTGATCCTACCTACTTGGTAGGAAATCCAAGGGTACCCATATTGGTAACGAAGAACAGAATTTAGGGCTGACCCTCTCTACCCCTCACTGGTGGTGCAGGAGTGGGTTCTCCGTTCCCAGCGAGTGAATATTTGGGGCTCTGCTGTACCTGCACATCCTCTGTCGAAGCATCAGGGATTTTCTCTTCCCCCGACTTCTCCGCATCTGTATCAAGAGCTTCGTCTTCATCCTCTTCGCCTTCCTCGATGGTGGGCGTCTCCCCCGGTATGGAAGCTCGTCGCTTCTTTTTCTTCACCTTTTTTGGAGTTCCTTTCTTCCTGCGAGCCTCGGCAGGGAGGTGGGTGGAGAGTGGGTGGTGGATGTGATGAGAGGAATGGCGGTGATCTGGAAATGGACAAAAATACAACTGCTGAAAATGCAAACAGGGGAACTAAGGCTGACAACATGTCAAAGTTTGGTCTAAAAATATTATAAATAACTGTTCTATAATACATATAACAGCTTGAAGGGTATGACTACAGCTTCAACAGGAGTTAATCAGCTTCTAATCTTAAGAGTAAATAGAACGCTCTCTCAAGAATGGAAAAAAAAGCCCAGATATCAAGAACAATTAACTTTCCGAACCTAATCAGGAGATTACTGAACACCCAGCAGGGAAGCCTATCAAAAAATATCTTTAAATATAGGGAAAGATTAGATTATTTAATGGCATGTGCTAGTGACCGTAGTCTAATCAAGCATTTATATTCTGTTATTTCCAGTGTCAACTGGCTCCTGGTGGAGTCAAACAACCAATATTATCAATAAATAAATCCCTAATTCAAAATTAAATCTAAAAAAAAACTATGGAAACCCACCCTCAAAATGAGAAAACACAATTTTTTTTCAGTTTCTTTCAGAATGTGATATATTTATTTATTTAGATTTTGCTCACACCTTTTTTCAGTAGCAGCTGAAGGTGAGTTACGTTCAGGTACTCTGGATATTTCTCTGTCGCAGGAGGGCTCACAATCTAAGTTTGTACCTGAGGCAATGGAGGGTTAAGTGACTTACCCAAGATCACAAGAAGCAGCAGTGGGATTTGAACCAGCCACCTCTGGATTGTAAGACTGGTGCTCTAACCACTAGGCCACTCCTCCACTAGTAACATTCCCCGTAGAATCTCAAATAGTAGCAAAAGGATCTCAAATAGTAGCAACATTCCCCATAGAATCTCAAATATTTATTTATTTAGATTTTGCTCACACCTTTTTCAGTAGCAGCTGAAGGTGAGTTACGTTCAGGTACACTGGATATTTCTCTGTCCCAGGAGGGCTCACAATCTAAGTTTGTACCTGAGGCAATGGAGGGTTAAGTGACTTACACAAGATCACAAGGAGCAGCAGTGGAATTTGAACCTGCCACCTCTGGGTTGCAAGACTGGTGCTCTAACCACTAGGCCACTCCTCCACTAGTAACATTCCCCGTAGAATCTCAAATAGTAGCAACAGGATCTCAAATAGTAGCAACATTCCATGTAGAATCTCAAATAGTAGCAACAGAACCTCAAATAGTAGCAACATTCCCCATAGAATCTCAAATATTTATTTATTTAGATTTTGCTCACACCTTTTTCAGTAGCAGCTGAAGGTGAGTTACGTTCAGGTACACTGGATATTTCTCTGTCCCAGGAGGGCTCACAATCTAAGTTTGTACCTGAGGCAATGGAGGGTTAAGTGACTTACCCAAGATCACAAGAAGCAGCAGTGGGATTTGAACCAGCCACCTCTGGATTGTAAGACTGGTGCTCTAACCACTAGGCCACTCCTCCACTAGTAACATTCCCCGTAGAATCTCAAATAGTAGCAAAAGGATCTCAAATAGTAGCAACATTCCCCATAGAATCTCAAATATTTATTTATTTAGATTTTGCTCACACCTTTTTCAGTAGCAGCTGAAGGTGAGTTACGTTCAGGTACACTGGATATTTCTCTGTCCCAGGAGGGCTCACAATCTAAGTTTGTACCTGAGGCAATGGAGGGTTAAGTGACTTACACAAGATCACAAGGAGCAGCAGTGGAATTTGAACCTGCCACCTCTGGGTTGCAAGACTGGTGCTCTAACCACTAGGCCACTCCTCCACTAGTAACATTCCCCGTAGAATCTCAAATAGTAGCAACAGGATCTCAAATAGTAGCAACATTCCATGTAGAATCTCAAATAGTAGCAACAGAACCTCAAATAGTAGCAACATTCCCCATAGAATCTCAAATATTTATTTATTTAGATTTTGCTCACACCTTTTTCAGTAGCAGCTGAAGGTGAGTTACGTTCAGGTACACTGGATATTTCTCTGTCCCAGGAGGGCTCACAATCTAAGTTTGTACCTGAGGCAATGGAGGGTTAAGTGACTTACCCAAGATCACAAGAAGCAGCAGTGGGATTTGAACCAGCCACCTCTGGATTGTAAGACTGGTGCTCTAACCACTAGGCCACTCCTCCACTAGTAACATTCCCCGTAGAATCTCAAATAGTAGCAAAAGGATCTCAAATAGTAGCAACATTCCATGTAGAATCTCAAATAGTAGCAACAGAACCTCAAATAGTAGCAACATTCCATGTAGAATTTCAAATAATAGCAACAGAATCTCAAATAGTAACAACATTCCCCATAGAATCTCAAATATTTATTTATTTAGATTTTGCTCACACCTTTTTCAGTAGCAGCTGAAGGTGAGTTACGTTCAGGTACACTGGATATTTCTCTGTCCCAGGAGGGCTCACAATCTAAGTTTGTACCTGAGGCAATGGAGGGTTAAGTGACTTACACAAGATCACAAGGAGCAGCAGTGGAATTTGAACCAGCCACCTCTGGATTGTAAGACTGGTGCTCTAACCACTAGGCCACTCCTCCACTAGTAACATTCCCCGTAGAATCTCAAATAGTAGCAAAAGGATCTCAAATAGTAGCAACATTCCCCATAGAATCTCAAATATTTATTTATTTAGATTTGCTCACACCTTTTTCAGTAGCAGCTGAAGGTGAGTTACGTTCAGGTACACTGGATATTTCTCTGTCCCAGGAGGGCTCACAATCTAAGTTTGTACCTGAGGCAATGGAGGGTTAAGTGACTTACACAAGATCACAAGGAGCAGCAGTGGAATTTGAACCAGCCACCTCTGGATTGTAAGACTGGTGCTCTAACCACTAGGCCACTCCTCCACTAGTAACATTCCCCGTAGAATCTCAAATAGTAGCAACAGGATCTCAAATAGTAGCAACATTCCCCATAGAATCTCAAATATTTATTTATTTAGATTTTGCTCACACCTTTTTCAGTAGCAGCTGAAGGTGAGTTACGTTCAGGTACACTGGATATTTCTCTGTCCCAGGAGGGCTCACAATCTAAGTTTGTACCTGAGGCAATGGAGGGTTAAGTGACTTACACAAGATCACAAGGAGCAGCAGTGGAATTTGAACCTGCCACCTCTGGGTTGCAAGACTGGTGCTCTAACCACTAGGCCACTCCTCCACTAGTAACATTCCCCGTAGAATCTCAAATAGTAGCAACAGGATCTCAAATAGTAGCAACATTCCATGTAGGCAGTGGCGTACCAAGGGGGGGGGGGGGGGGGGGGGCGGGGGGGGCGGTCCGCCCCGGGTGCCAGTGGGTGGGGGGTGCTCCGCTCCCGCCGCCTCCCGTGGCCGTTCCCGTTGCACCGCACATTAAAAAAACCGGCGAAGCAGCGTCGCAGGCAGCGCCTCGTGCCCTGCTTGTAAAAAAAAAAAAAAATCAAATCTCCTTCCTTCTCCTCCTCGTCTTGACGTCGACTCGGGCCTTTTGATTGGAAGGCCCGAGTCGACGTCAAGACGAGGAGAAGGAAGGTAATTTGATTTTTTTTTTTTACAAGCAGGGCACGAGGCGCTGCCTGCGACGCTGCTTCGCCGGTTTTAACGGGACTGAGGTGGGGAAGGAGAGGGGCGAAAGGGACTCGGGTGGGGGTGTTCAGAGGGGAGAAGGGGACTGGGGTGGGGATCTCAGACAGGGGAGGGGAGAAGGGGACTGGGGGGGGGATCTCAGAGGGGAGAAGGGAAGGGGAGGGGAGAAGGGGACTGGGGTGGGGGTGTTCAGAGGAGAGAAGGGGGCGCGAGAGGGAGGGCAGACCCTGGATGGATGGGAGAGGGAGGGCAAATGGTGGATGGAAGGGACGGCAGAGAGGGCAGACACTGGATGGCAGAGAGAGAGAGAGAGAGTGAAGACAGTTTGTACCTGAGGCAATGGAGGGTTAAGTGACTTGCCCAAGATCACAAGGAGCAGGAATTATTAGGAAAGGGATGCAAAATAAGAATTGTGAAAATATTTTCTATTTTCTACCGCGGGGCCCTTACCCGGCGGTAATTGGCAGTTGGCGAGCACTCATACCGCTCGGTTAGCACGTGAGACCTTACCGCTAAGTCAAAAATGGACGTGTGCTGGTTTTCATTTTGCCACATGTCCATTTTCCAGCACTTTAAAAAATCCCCTTTTTTCCAGGTGGGCTCGGGAAACGGACCAGCGCACGTCTTAAAACATGTGCCTACATCAGCACAGGCCACTTTTGGGCATGCCTCAGTAAATGGGCCCCACAGTTCCTTAGTAAGAGTATTGCCCTAACATGATATATTTACCTACCATGTCTATCAAAATAGCAGACTATGAACTTTTCCTCCAGGAACTTGTCCAAACCTTTTCTTAAACCCACATATGCTAACCACTGTTACTATATCCTCCGGCAACGAGTTCCAGAGCTTAACTATTCATTTAGTGAAAAAAAATATTTCCTCCTATTTCCATGTAATTTTATTGAGTGTCCCCTGATCTTTGTACTTTTTGAGAAAGAGTGAAAAATTGATTCACTTTTACCTGTAATACATATCCCCCCCCTCAGCCATCTATTTTCCAAGCTGAAGAGCCCTAACCTCTTTAGCCTTTCCTCATGTGGGAGGAATTTTATCCCCTTTATAATTTTAGTCACTCTTCTTTGAACCTTTTCGAATTCCGCTATATCTTTTTTGAGACAGGGCGACCAGAACTAAATGGAATACTCAAGGTGAGGTCGCACCATGGAGTGATACATTATAATATTCTTATTTTTCATCTCTTTCCTAATAATTCCTAGCATCCTGTTTGCTTTTTTGGCCACCGCTGCACACTGGGCAAAAGATTTCAGTGTATTATCTACAATGACACCTAGATCTTTTTCTTGGGTGCTGTCTCCTAAGGTGGGCTCTAGTTTCAGGTAACCAGGACTTTTTTTTGAAGGGGTACCGAGTACCGGCACCTTTTCCATTGTCTGCTAAAATTGACCCACCTGGAGTATTGTGTTCAGTTTTAGAGGCCGTATCTTGTTAAGGATGTAAAAAGAATTGAAGCGGTGCAAAGAAAAGCTACGAGTATGGTATGGGATTTGCATTACAAGACGTATGAGGAGAGACTTGCTGAACTAAACATGTATACTCTGGAGGAAAGGAGAAACAGGGGTGATATGATACAGACGTTCAAATATTTGAAAGGTATTAATCCGCAAACGAACCTTTTCCGGAGATGGGAAGATGGTAGAACGAGAGGACATGAAATGAGATTGAAGGGGGGCAGACTCAAGAAAAATGTCAGGAAGTATTTTTTTCACGGAGAGAGTAGTGGATGCTTGGAATGCCCTCCCGCAGGAGGTGGTGGAAATGAAAACGGTAACAGAATTCAAACATGCGTGGGATAAGCATAGAGGAATCCTGTGCCGAAGGAATGGATCCTCAGGAGCTTAGTCAAGATCGGGAGGCGGGGCTGGTGGTTGGGAAGCAGGGATAGTGGAGGGCAAACTTAAACGGTCTGTGCCAGAGCCGGTGGTGGGAAGCGGGACTGGTGGTTGGGAGGCGGGGGTAGTGCTGGGCAGACTTATACGGTCTGTGCCCTGAAAAGCACAGGTACAAATCAAAGTAGGGTATACACAAAAAGTAGCAGATATGAGTTATCTTGTTGGGCAGACTGGATGGACCATGCAGGTCTTTTTTTCTGCCGTCATCTACTATGTTACTATGACCCCAAGTTTTAATGAAAGAGCTCAGGCTCTACCACCAATTCTGTCTTGTCATAGATTCTGTGACTGGTTGCAGGGGGCCTGGCTACTGTGGGGTGGGTCCCTCAGTGATCACCCCATTCCTGAAGGGTGGCCTAGCATTTGAGTACAGGCACCTTTTTTGCTAGAAAAAAAAAATGCACTGCAGGTAACTTCCCAATGTGCATCACTTTGCATTTGTCCACATTAAATTTCCATCTACCATTTGGATGCTTAGTCTTCCAATTCCCTAAAGTCTTCCTACAATTTTTCACAGTCCACATGTGTTTTGACAACTCTGAATAATGCACTAAAGGACATTGCCTTCTATCCCACGACTCTTTAATCTTCTCAAGAGTCTGTCATGAAAAACTTTGTGAAAAGCTTTCTGAAAATCTAGATGCACTAAATCAACCGGCTCACCTTTATCAACATGTTTGTTGACGCCTTCAAAGAAATGAAGCAAATTGGCGAGACAAGACTTCCCTCAGCTAAACCCATGTTGACTCTGTCCCATTAAACCGTGTTTATCTATATGTTCCATAATTGTATTCTTTATAATAGATTCCACTCTCATCAGACTTACCAGTCTGCAATTTCCTTAGAGATGGTCGACCTAGATGTAGAGATGGTCGTCCATGGTTTTCAGCCATAATGGAAACTAAGGACACCCATCTCAAAAACGACCAAATCCAAGCCCTTTGGACGTGGGAGGAGCCAGAATTCGTAGTGCACTGGTCCCCCTGACATGCCAGGACACCAACCGGGCACCCTAGGGGGCACTGCAGTGGACTTCACAAATTGCTCCCAGGTGCATAGCTCCCTTACCTTGGATGCTGAGCCCCCCAAAACTGTACACCACTACCATAGCCCTAAGGGGTGAAGGGGGGCACCTACATGTGGGTACAGTGGTTTTCGGGTGGGTTTTGGAGGGCTCACATTTACCACCACAAGTGTAAGAGGTAGGGGGGGATGGGCCTGGGTCCGCCTGCCTGAAGTGCACTGCACCCACTAAAACTGCTCCAGGGACCTGCTGTGATGGAGCTGGTATGACATTTGATGCTGGCATAGAGGCTGGCAAAAAAAATGTTTTTTAAGTCTTAGTATTTTTATTGATTTAAGAACAGAATAACATATTAGAAAGCATTATAACATCATAAAAATGCCAAAAAGCGTGAGGGAGGGAAAAGAGAGAAAAAGAAGCAATTAAAAAACAAAACAAGAAAAAAACACCCAGGAGGGAAAGGACTTCTCAACATGCATCTCTAAAGTACATGAGCAACAAAGACCACTTCTCCTTGTAAGAAATATATATCGATGTGACTTTTTAGCAAGGAATGATTCACACTTATAAGTCTGAAATACTAAATTTTAAAGTTTTTTTTAGGGTGGGAGGCGGTTGGTGACCACTGGGGGAGTAAAGGGAGGTCATCCCTGATTCCCTCCGGTGGTCATCTGGTCAGTTCGGGCACCTTTTCACTGCTTGGTCGCAAGAAAAAAATGGACCAAGTAAAGTCGGCCAAGTGCTCATCAGGGACACCCTTCTGTTTTCCATTATGGGCCGAGGATGCCCATCTCTTAATCACGCTCCAGTCCCACCTTCGCTACGATGCCGACACGCCCCCATGAACTTTGGTCGACCGTGCGATGGGAAGCAGTTGAGGACCCCCAAAATCGGCTTTCGATTATGCCAATTTAGGCAACCCTGACAGAAGGACGCCCATCTCCCGATTTGTGTCGGAAGATGGGCGCCCTTCTCTTTCAAAAATAAGCCTGATAGTAACATAGTAGATGATGGCAGATAAAGACCTGTATGGTCCATCCAGTCTGCCCAACAAGATAAACTCATTATATGTGATACTTTATATGCATACCTGACCTTGATTTGTTCTTGCCATTTTCAGGGCTTAGACCGTAGAAGTCTGCCCAGCATTAGCTTTGTTTCCCCAATTACCGGTATTGCCACCCAATCTCAACTAATCTTCTGTGGATCCATTCCTTCTGAACAGGATTCCATTGTGTTTATCCCACGCATTTTTAAATTCTGTTAACGTATTCATCTCCACCACCTCCCGCAAGAGGGCATTCCAAGTATCTACCACCCTCTCCATGAAATACTTCCTGACATTTTTCCTGAGTAAATATGAGAACTATCTGGATTTGTAACCATGAAAGACACACTGTGGCCTGGCGTTCACCATAAACTCTCCCTTCAAAGCTACACGACTGACTATAGAAGAACGGCAGCCTGTTAGAAGAACCCAAGGAATGCTTAAGGTTAATTCTCTCCAAATGTTTGACCTGCTCAGCTCTGTACTTATAACCACACTTCAAATAGCAAACAAAGGAAATCAACAACTCTATAACATGAGAGCTACACCGTAGCCTCTTGCCAGATACAAACTGTCCCTACGGCTGCATGACTGACTGTGGAAGAATGGCAGCTTAAATGAGAAACCCTACCTAAGTGACAGCGTCATTTTGAAGTCTGCCACAACGCTAAATCCACACCTCCCCACCTTATGAGTTCATGAGACACCATGACCTCTCTACACCATCAATAGCTTCTACCTTCAAGGAGAACTCAGTTCTGAAATCTTTAATAGCACAATTTAAAACTGATAAACAATGCTAAACCCAATTGTCTTAAACTAGCTCAAAAAGCTATCACCATAAAGTGGCTCACATGGACTTGCTTAGCCCCTCTTGAGCACGTTGGGCGGCAGCCTACCAGATAACGTGGAGGGGCATAATCGAACGGGGATGCCCATCTATAAGGGCGCCCATCTCTAATGACGGCCCCGTAAAGCGGCGTACCCGACCGTATTATCGAAACAAGATGGGCAGCCATCTTTCATTTCGATAATACAGTCGGCGCCGGCCAAATCTCAACATTTGGGCCGCCCTTAGAGATGGCCGACATTGGTTTTCGCCGATAATAGAAACTAATGGCGGCCATCTCTAAACCGGCCAAATCCAAGCCATTTGGTCGTGGGAGGAGCCAGCATTTGTAGTGCACTGGTCCCCCTCACATGTCAGGACACCAACCGGGCACCCTAGGGGGCACTGCAGTGGACTTCACAAATTGCTCCAAGGTGCATAGCTCCCTTACCTTGGGTGCTGAGCCCCCCAAAACCCACTACCCACAACTGTACACCACTACCATAACCCTTAAAGGGTAACAGGGGGCACCTAGATGTGGATACAGTGGGTTTTGGGTGGGTTTTGGAGTGCTCCCATTTACCACCACAAATGTAACAGGTAGGGGGGAATGGGCCTGGGTCCGCCTGCCTGAAGTGCACTGCAGTACCCACTAAAAACTGCTCCAGGGACCTGCATAGTGCTGTGATGGAGCTGGGTATGACATTAGAGGCTGGCAAAAAAAAAAAAAAAAAAAATTTCTGTTGGGTGGGAGGGGGTTGGTGACCACTGGGGGAGTAAGGGGAGGTGATCCCCGATTCCCTCCGGTGGTCATCTGGTCAGTTCGGGCACCTTTTCAAGGCTTGGTCGTGAACAAAAAGGGACCAAGTAAAGTCGGCCAAATGCTCGTCAGGGCTGCCCTTCTTTTTTCCATTATCAGCCGAGGACGGCCATCTCTTAACCATGCCCCCGCCCCGCCTTCGGTACACTGCCGACACGCCCCCTTGAAGCCGGCCAAAATCGGCTTTCGATTATACCGATTTGGCCGGCCTTAGGAGAAGGCCGGCCATCTCCCGATTTGTGTCGGAAGATGGCCGGCCGCCCTTCTCCTTCTAAAATAAGCAGGTTAGTGCCTAATCCTATCCCCATAATCTATAATCAGTCTAGAAAACCCTGTACTAAGAAACACTCTAATTGTATTGTCAGATACCTGCTAGACAATACCAATATATATCATCAGAATACTACTATGATTATGGACCAGAACAAAATGGTTAACATTTGATGGCCTAAAAAAAACCTTGCTACCTTTTGCAATTAACCAAACAACTCTCCCCTTTGGAACACAAGTCTCAACTCACTCCTGTCCCAGCCAGCTATATCAACGCTAGATATCTGGTGAACAAGGCTCTCTTACTCAGGGATCTGCGAGAATCTTCACATCTTGGCTTCTTGTTTATCTCAGAAACATGGCTCACGGAAGTTGACAGTCCGATACTGCCCCACATCCAGTGGTGTGCTGGAGCTGGCTCGCTCTGGCTCGCAAGATCCGGTTGTTAAATTTTGGCCGGATTTGCGAGCCGGTTGTTGGAAAGGGTGAGCCGGCTCTCCCTCCCTCCGCCCTCCGGATCCGGTCCCTCACAGACCCTACCTTGACTATCGAATTCTTCGGGGCAGGCAGTGTTGCCTGCCCGCTGCTATCGCTGACTTTCCTCCGCCGCCTGTTTGCGCTTTAAAAATGGCCGCCGAGACTTCCAGAGGAGGCCTCGCGAGACTTCTGTAAGTCTCGGCGGCCATTTTGAAGCGCGATCGGGCGGCGGAGGAAAGTCAGCGATGGCAGCGGGCAGGCAACACTGCCTGCCCCGAAGAATTTGATGGCCAAGGTAGGGTCGGTGAGGGACCGGATCGGGAGGGAGGGAGGGAGGAAGCAGGAGAATTTGTGAAACAAGTCGGGAGGGGGTGGCAGGGGAGAGAAGGGAGCTGCTGGGCATGGGTGGATGGAGGGCAGGGGAGAGGAGGATCACTGCTGGACATGGGTGGATGGAGGGCAGGGGAGAGAAGGGTCGCTGGCCATGGGTGGATGGAGGGCAGGGGAGAGAAGGGTCGCTGGCCATGGGTGGATGGAGGGCAGGGGAGAGAAGGGTCGCTGGGTATGGGTGCATGCTGGGCAGGGGAGAGGAGGGTCACTGCTGGCCATGGGTGGATGGGAGGGCAGGGGGAGAGGAGGGGAGAGAGAATAAATGCTGGACATGGATGGAGGGGAGGGAAGAGTGAGGAAGGAGATAAGATAAGGGAAAAGGAAGAGAGGAGAAAAACTGCACATGGATGAAGAAAATAGGCAGAAGCTGAGGACCAGAAATGAAGAAGAAAGGAGGAAAGGAAAGAAATAAATGGAAAGGAAGCCCTGGAAACGGAGTTAAGAGGACAGATAGCAGCAGAATCGGATACTGGGCCAGCATGATCAGAAAAACAGTCACCAGACAACAAAGGTAGAAAAAATCATTTTATTTTCATTATAGTGTTTGGAATATGTTCCCTTTGAGAATCAGGTGCTCAACATTAAAAGTTTATATTTATTTACTTATGGCATTTTATCCCACATTAAACATGAATTAGATTGGAACCTGGGATCATTTAATTTTTTTTTCCTGGAGAGAGTAATGCATCCCCCCCCCCCCCCCCGGCTATAGCCAGCTCTGCAATTTTGGGGGGCGCAGAGGTGGATGGGGGGGCGCAGAGGTGGACGGGGGAGGGGGGGGTGCAGTGGTGGACGGGTGGGGGGGGGGGGGGGCGCCGAGGTGGACCGGGGAGAGAGCCTGTTGTTAAAAATTTACCAGCACACCACGGCCCACATCTATCTACCCGGCTATGGTATTCTTCATTCTCCAAGACAGGGTAAAAAAGGAGGCGGACTTGCTCTTATATTTACGAGTTTTTTTCCACATGTCTTTAGTTAGTTCTGGGGTTTTCCCGGAACTGGAATACATGCTATGCAAATTATGCAATGATTCAAAAGAGGCAAATCTAAATTACCCTACTCCTCATTTACCGTCCTCTAGGAGCTTGGTCCAAGGCAGAACCACTATTGCTTCCTCTGTCATGCCAAAATTTAAGGATTATCTTCCTGAGAGACTTAAACCTACAGTTGGAAAATGATGCAGGCACCAATGTCCACAACTTCAAATCATTCCTGAAGCATTGTGAACTAACTACATTCTCCGAGGGTGCAACTCATGAAACAAGACATATGTTAGACTTCATGACATCCTATCCTAATAGCTTGATTTTATTTATTTATTGCATCCCACATTTTCCCACCTATTTGCGGGTTCAGTGTGGCTTACAATACATTGTATTGATGGAAATACAATTTGTTACAACTCGATTATGGGTTACATTGTGAGGAGTTAGGTTAGGACAAAGTCAAAGTATCATTAAGGGAATAAACAAGGAAAAAAACGGTGGAACAGTGGAAGAACAACGGATGCTGATAAGGCAACAGAACAATAGCAAGAGAACATTCGGGTATAACATTTTATCTGTAAATTGAGGTTTAAATGTGATAAAATTACTGGGGATGAGAATATAGAAGAGAGTGTATTGATGCATTGCTAACTGTGTGTGTGTAATTCATTTGTTTTGATCCTTTCAATAGATTTTTTCAAAGAGATGAGTCTTTAATAGTTTGCGGAAGTCGGTTAGTTCGTAGATCGTTTTCAGGTTTAGTTCATTCAAATGGAAGCCAGTACCATGGTCTGACCAACTGGATTTCACCACTGATATCTGGATGTAAAGCTTGACCAGAAACTAGTCATCCAAACTCAACAACTAATTTATTTATTTATTGCATTTGTATCCCACATTTTCCCACCTATTTGCAGGCTTAATGTGGCTTACAGAGATCTGTTATGGCATTGGCATTCCAGGGTGTCAGATACAATTGGTGATGCAAAGAGATAAGGATGGGAAAGAAGTTGTAAGAAAATAGATATAGAGAGATGACTTTCAGACTGGGGTGGATTGGTGAAGTGGTAAAGTTAAGCTATGGGTCCTCTTTGTAGGCCTTATTGAAGAGATACGTCTTCAGGGATTTACGAAAGTTGGATGTTTCGTCGATTGTTTTCAGGTCAGCTGGTAGTGCGTTCCACAACTGCATACTCATGTAAGAGAAGGAGGTCGCATGTATAAGCTTGTATTTTAGTCCTTTACAGCTGAGGAAGTGTAGATGAAGAAATTTTCAGGATGATATTTTGGCATTTCTAGGAGGCAGATCCACGAGATTTAGCATGTAGGTCGGAGCGTCTCCGTGGATGATTTTGTGTACAATCGTGCAAATCTTGAACATGGTCCATTCCTTAAGTGGGAGCCAGTGATATCATCACCATTTCAAAAGACAATTAGAAATCAGAACATTTTCAGCATTCTATTCCCCGTCTTGGAGTCAAAATATGGAACTCTCTACCTATTCCCATCAGAACAGAAAACAGCTACCTTAACTTCAGGAAGGGGCTAAAAACTTTCTCTTCCCGAAGACTGCTTCATAATAATCCATCATGACTTCTACTGGGATCTGTGCTGGGACCGCTGCTTTTTAACATATTTATAAATGACCTAGAGATGGGGGTAACTAGTGAGATAATTAAATTTGCTGACGACACAAAGTTATTCAAAGTAGTTAAATCGCAGGAGGATTGTGAAAAATTCAAGAGGATATTACGAGACTGGGAGACTGGGCGTCTAAATGACAGATGACGTTTAATGTGAGTAAGTGCAAAGTGATGCATGTGGGAAAGAGGAACCCAAATTATAGCTACGTCATGCAAGGCTCCGCGTTAGGAGTTACCGACCAAGAAAGGAATCTAGGTGTCGTCGTTGATGATACGTTGAAACCTTCTGCTCAGTGTGCTTCGGCGGCTAAGAAAGCAAATAGAATCTTAGGTATTATTGGGAAAGGAATGGAAAACAAAAATGAGGACGTTATAATGCCTTTCTATCTCTCCATGATGTGACCACACCTCGAATACTGTGTTCAATTCTGCTTGCCGCATCTCAAAAAAGATATAGTGGAATTAGAAAAGGTGCAGAGAAGGGTGACAAAAATGATAAAGGGGATGGGACGACTTCCTTATGAGGAAAGGCTAAAGCGGCTAGGGCTCTTCAGCTTGGAGACAAGATGGCTGAGGAGAGATATGATAGAGGTTTATTAAATAATGAGTGGAGTGGAACGGGTAGACGTGAAGTGTCTGTTTACGCTTTCCAAAAAGACTAGGACTAGGGGGCATGCGATGAAGCTACAAAGTAGTAAATTTAAAATGAATTGGAGAAAATGTTTCTTTACTCAACGTGTAATTCAACTGTGGAATTCGTTGCCAGAAAATGTGATAAAGGCGGTTAACTTAGCAGAGTTTTAAAAAGGTTTGGACGGCTTCCTAAAGGAAAAGTCCATAGACCATTATTAAATTGGATTTGGGGAAAATATTTCTGGAATAAGCAGCATAAAATGTTTTGGGCTTTTTTTGGGATCTTGCCAGGTATTTGTGACCTGGATTGGCCACTGTTGGAAACAGGATGCTGGGCTTGATGGACCTTTGGTCTTTCCCAGTATGGCAATACTTACGTACTTATGTATCATCCATTATCCTTTCCTTGATGTTTTTAGTCTCATGCATTATTCCAGTGGTCTCTAATGTTTCTCAAATCTCACACTAACATTATCTGCTTTTGTCTCACCTAGAATCTGAACCCTGGAAAGGGGATATTAGCTGTATATAAAAATTGAATTTATTACATCTAGAAATTTTATCTCCCTGGCACTCCCTGATATAACATTTATCCAGTTAATATTCGGATAATTGAGAACATCCATTATTATAATGTTGCCCAATTTGACAGTTTTCCTAATTTCTGTAAACATTTCTTCCTGTCTGTTCGTTGTGTCCTGGCGGATGGTAGTAATAAACCAGCAAACAGACTAATGGTTCTGAAATGCCGTATCATTTACGCTGATGATGTAACGATCTACATCCCTTTCAAACAAAACCTAAAAGAAATTTCCAATGAAATCAACCAAAGTCTACATATCATGCACTCCTGGGCAGATGCCTTTCAGTTAAAACTCAATGCAGAAAAAACCCAATGCCTAATACTCACCTCTCAACACAACACGAGCAAATTTACCACCATCAACACACCAAAACTAAATCTACCAATTTCGGAAAAATTGAAAATTCTTGGAGTCACCATTGATCGGCACCTAACACTTGAGAATCACGCGAAAAACACAACCAAAAAGATGTTCCACTCAATGTGGAAATTAAAGAGAGTAAAACCATTCTTCCCAAGGATCGTTTTCAGCAATCTGGTACAATCATTAGTACTCAGTCATCTAGACTACTGCAACTCACTCTACGCCGGTTGCAAAGAGCAAATACTCAAAAAACTCCAAACATCCCAGAATACGGCAGCCAGACTCATATTTGGAAAGTCAAAATACGAAAGTGCAAAACCCCTACAAGAGAAGCTGCACTGGTTACCACTCAAAGAACGCATCACGTTCAAGGTATGTACCCTAGTACATAAAATCATCCATGGTGAGGCTCCGGCCTATATGTCAGACCTGATAGACCTACCACCCAGGAATGCTAAAAGATCATCTCGTACATTCCTTAACCTTCATTTCCCCCACTGCAAAGGCCTAAAATATAAATTAATGCACGCATCAACCTTCTCCTATATGAGCACGCAACTCTGGAACGCATTGAGGCATATTTTCAAAGCACAGCCTCCCAAAGTTCCATAGAAACCTATGGAACTTAGCCTCCCAAAGTGCTTTGAAAATATGCCTCATTGCCACGCAACCTAAAAGCGACCTATGAACTGACCAACTTCCGCAAACTGCTGAAGACCCATCTCTTCGACAAGATATACCACAAAGACCAACACATGTGAAATCCCCACATATATCTAGTAATGTTAAGAATGCCTTATGTCATTGTCATTTCACTATCATGTATTCCACTACCATGCAACCAAAATACTTCTGTAACACTAAATGTCTATTCTCCTCTCATTTCCACTATCCATGATGTATTGTAAGCCACATTGAGCCTGCAAAGAGGTGGGATAATGTGGGATACAAATGCAATAAATAAATACATTTAATGAAAACAATCACCCTTAACGATATGGGTAGTGTTGCATGTGTGTGATGCGATAAGAAGCACCATAGATCTGAGGAAGGTGTCTACAAATACAGAAAGCGGCTCTTAACACAGACCCAATTGCAGAAAGGTGGATTTGTTAGTGTTTTGTGTATTTTAGGTAAACATATATAATTGGAATTGTTGGGAACTGAACTTGCATGAAATCGTAATCTTTAGAGTGAGAAAACCCGCCTGCTTGCCTATTTCCAGAACAGAATCTGCTATCATTTTTAAATGATGATGTTGGATCAGTCGTCAGACGTTTGTAAAAATTGTCATCTTGAACCTGTCTCTTGATTTCATCAAGCCCAAAATGCCTTTGTATAACTTTCTGTCACTTGTTAAAACTGAAGTTGTGCTCATGTCCTGCTTATTGATTATGGGGTGTTATTGAATGATTATTCTGACTGACATGATCTTTGCCCAGAACGTCCATTTGTAAAGGAGTGGCATAGCCATGTAATTAATTCATCATTCATCTACAGCTCGACACACTCAGCTAGTCCTTCATCATACAACAACTTCTATGTTCCAACAACTTCCCCAACCTGAATCATTGATGCCTTCCTCCTAGTGACGATGAAGGCTACTACACTTCCTCTTCATGCAACTCAACCACTTGTTTCCCCACACATTCAACACTACTATCCCTTCCTAGGTGTAGTGCTTCAGTGTACGAAGGAAGAGCGGGACTTGGGAGTGATTGTATCTGACGACCTTAAAGCTTTCAAACAGGTAGAAAAAGCGATGGCCAAAGCCAGAAGGATGCTTGGGTGCATAAAGAGAGGCATGACCAGCAGGAAAAAGGAGGTGATAGTGCCATATAAGTCTCTGGTGAGGCCCCATTTGGAGTACTGCGTACAGTTCTGGAGACCGCACCTACGGAAAGATATAAACAGGATGGAGTCGGTCCAGAGGGCAGCTACGAAATTAGTAAGCGGTCTTGAATGCAAAAATTATAGGGACAGGCTTATGAACCTCAACATGTATATGCTGGAAGAGAGGAGGGAGTGAGGAGACATAAATATCTCAAGGGCATTTATGTACAGGAAGAGAGCCTTTTTCAAATGAAGGAAAGCTCTGGAACGAGGGGGCATATGACAAAGTTAAGAGGGAATAAGCTTAGGAGTAACCTAAGGAAGTATTATTTCACAGAAAGGGTGGTGGAGGCGTGGAATGGCCTCCCGGTGGATGTGGTGGAGTCGAGGACTGTTCCAGAATTTAAAAAGGCATGGGATAAGCATGTGGGATCGCGTAGGAAATGGAAGCATAAGGGCTTACAGAGGATGGGCAGACTGGATGGGTCATATGGCCTTTATCTGCCGTCATGTTTCTCTGTTTCTCTATTCCACCCCAGCCACCCTGTCTTTCACTAACTGGAGACACATTTTGGGGGGATTGCTTTATGAGCAGCTGAGTTAGGGTTTCGACAGGAGTTATGAGCCTTTTTAGTTTTGATTTTAATTCTCATTTTAATCTCTCTTTTTTTTCTTTTTGGAACTTTTACCCTCAATTTTTTTCACTCTTCTTTGAATGATTGCTGGCTGTCCTATGCAATATTGTAATGACTCTTCTGTTCTTATTTTGGTAATTATTGTAAACTGCTTTGGTCTGCAAGTGAGTGAATGGAAGTACATCAAATCAGAATAACCTAACCTAATTTCTGCATGGATCCTGACTTACATTCAAAGTCTTCCTCGCTGTAGCTGCGTCCCAGTTCATCCACATTACGGGGATGGGCGTCTAATAGGATCTCTTCAAACCTTTCCACTCCCAGTGCCTTGTTCAGGTCAGTCTCCTCCTCCGACTCCTCAAAACGTGGGGAGATGATGCTGGAGGCCTCTGGCTCAGGCTGCGGAGAAAAAGACAACTGTTACTCAGTGTTAAGCAGGGAACGAAAAAGTTAGCTCAAAGGCAGATAACCAAGCATAAATCTACTCTACTACTCTGTAATGGAGAAGTAGGTTAGAGGTTACAAAAGCAGACTGAAAACCAGGGAAGCTTCTCATATTAACACTCCTTGTGACCTTGGCAAGTCATTTAATTTTATGTAATACATTGATTCCCATGCGTTGTTACACTATTACGGGGTTTACAAAACATACTTTCATAATTATACACATTAAAGAAATAAGACATAAGAAATGCCATACTGGATCAGACCAAAAATTCTATCTAGCCCAGTATCTAACAGTGGCCAATCCAGGTCACAAAATACCTGATAGGATCTCAAAAAGTAACAACATTTCCATGTCACTTACCCTAATGGCTTTACCTCAATAATGATTTATGGACTTTACCTCCAGGTATTTGTCCACATATTTTTTAAAGCCAGCTATGCTAATTGCTTTTACCATATCCTCTGCAAAAAGGATATGGTAAAAGCAGTTAAAATATTTTCTCCTGTTTTAAATCTACTACCACGTAACTTCATGACATGTCTCTTGGTCTTTGCTGGGAGATAGTGAATTAAAGCTTGGGATAGAAGAGAATCAATAATCAATATTAAAAAAATAAAAAGGAGGAGAAGGAGAATTTGTAGGTTTATTGATAAAAATTTGTTTAAATTTCATTTAGCAGAGCAAACATTAGGAGCTTGTTTAAATAGTCTAACATTCTTTTCTCTTAGTTTAAATGTAATTGTTACA
This sequence comes from Microcaecilia unicolor, assembly GCF_901765095.1. Lineage (NCBI taxonomy): Eukaryota > Metazoa > Chordata > Amphibia > Gymnophiona > Siphonopidae > Microcaecilia > Microcaecilia unicolor. Next base: position 2,520,952 of record NC_044031.1, read on the forward strand.
GCCCTAGAGTAGACATCCATTTTGCCTTAGATTAGTCAATTCACGTTTACTCGTTTCACTCCACTTAGGATTTTGTACACCTCTATCATATCCCCCCTCTCAGCTGCCTTGTCTCTAAGCGGAAGAGCCCTAATCCTTTTAGCCATTGCTCACAAGAGAGTTGCTCCATCTCCTTATCATTTTGATTGCCCTTCTCTGTACAAAAAACGTAAACACTTACTACGTTAAAATAGCCACTAAAAATAACGGCACTTTCAATTCCTTTCAAAATAAATCCCATTCTCCACATAATTCAGTCAAAGTATTCCACAGCTGGGGTTCCCAAAAACAAAAAAGATGGAACAAGTCAACAGTCCCTCTCGTGAAGAATGAAGGGGCAAAAGAACGGTACTTCAAATTCGTAAAGGTTAGTGTATGAACGACTTTAAACATCATACACAAACATTTATTTATTTTATTTATCACATTTATACCCCACATTTTCCCACATGTTTGCAGGCTCAATGTGGCTTACAATATACCGAAAAGGCTATCGGCAGTCCAGTAGTTATACAAATGCAATAAATTGTGGTAGTCAGAGAGGATAGAAGGAACACGGTATAAAGAGAAAAAGGGTAAAAGGTAAGAGAGTCTAAAATGGTCCATTATTTATATGCTGTTTTGAAGGACTTTAGGTTTTATGTTGGATCCTACTACTACTTAACATTTCTAGAGCGCTACTAGGGTTACGCAGCGCTGTACAAAATTTAAGTACATAAGTAATGCCATACTGGGAAAAGACCAAGGGTCCATCAAGCCCAGCATCCTGTCCACAACAGCGGCCAATCCAGGCCAAGGGCACCTGGCAAGCTTCCCAAACGTACAAACATTCTATACATGTTATTCCTGGAATTTTGGATTTTTCCAAGTCCGTTTAGTAGCGGTTTATGGACTTGTCCTTTAGGAATCCGTCCAACCCCTTTTTAAACTCTGCTAAGCTAACCGCCTTCACCACTTTCTCCGGCAACGAATTCCAGAGTTTAATTACACGTTGGGTGAAGAAAAATTTTCTCAGATTTGTTTTAAATTTACTATACTGTAGTTTCATCGCATGCCCCCTAGTCCTAGTATTTTTGGAAAGCGTGAACAGACGCTTCACATCCACCTGTCCCACTCCACTCATTATTTTATATACCTCTATCATGTCTCCCCTCAGCCGTCTCTTCTCCAAGCTGTATAGCCCTAGCCTCCTTAGTCTTTCTTCATAGGGAAGTCGTCCCATCCCTGCTATCATTTTAGTCGCCCTTCGCTGCACCTTTTCCAATTCTACTATATCTTTCTTGAGATGCGGCGACCAGAATTGAACACAATACTCAAGGTGCGGTCGCACCATGGAGCGAAACAAAGAAGGACGGTCCCTGCTCAAAGGAGCTTACAATCTAAAGAACGAAATGTCAAGTTGGGCAGTCTAGATTTCCTGGGTAGAGGTGTAGAGGTTAGGTGCCGAAGGCGACGTTGAAGAGGTGGGCTTTAAGCAGAGATTTGAAGATGGGCAGGGAGGGGGCCTGGCGTATGGCCTCGGGGAGTTTGTTCCACGCGTTGGGTGAGGCGAGACAGAAAGGGCGGAGCCTGGAGTTGGCGGTGGTGGAGAAGGGTACTGAAAGGAGGGATTTGTCTTGAGAGCGGAGGTTACGGGTAGGAACGTAAGGGGAGATGAGGGTTGAGAGGTAAGGAGGGGCTGCAAATCGAGTACATTTGTAGGTTAGTAGCAGAAGCTTGAATTGAATGCGGTACCTGATCGGAAGCCAATGAAGTGACTTGAGGAGAGGGGTGATACGAGTGTATCGGTTCAGGCGGAAGATAAGACGTGCAGCAGAGTTCTGAACGGACTGAAGGGGGGATAGGTGGCTAAGTGGGAGACCAGTGAGGAGTAGGTTGCAGTAGTCAAGGCGAGAGGTAACGAGAGCGTGGATGAGAGTTCGGGTGGTGTGCTCAGAGAGGAAAGGGCGGATTTTGCTAATGTTATAGAGGAAGAAGCGACAGGTCTTGGCTATCTGTTGGATATGCGCAGAGAAGGAGAGGGAGGAGTCGAAGATGACACCGAGGTTGCGGGCAGATGAGACGGGGACGATGAGGGTGTTATCAACCGAAATAGAGAGTGGAGGTAGAGGGGAAGTGGGTTTGGGTGGGAAGACAAGAAGTTCGGTCTTGGCCATGTTCAGTTTCAGGTGGCGGTTGGACATCCATGCAGCAATGTCGGATAAGCAGGCCGATACTTTGGCCTGGGTTCCGCAGTGATGTCAGGTGTGGAGAGATAAAGCTGGGTGTCGTCAGCATAGAGATGATACTGGAAGCCATGAGATGAGATCAGGGAGCCCAGGGAAGAGGTGTAGATAGAGAAAAGAAGGGGTCCAAGAACAGAACCCTGAGGGACTCCAACAGAGAGCGGGATAGGGGTGAAGGAAGAACCATGAGAGTGTACTCTGAAGGTACGATGGGAGAGATAAGAGGAGAACCAGGAGAGGACAGAGCCCTGGAACCCAAAAGAGGACAGTGTGTCAAGAAGTAAGTTGTGATTGACAGTGTCAAAAGCGGCGGATAGGTCGAGGAGAATGAGGATGGAGTAATGACCTTTGGATTTGGCGAGGAACAGGTCATTACAGACTTTGGATAATGCCGTTTCTGTTGAGTGAAGTGGGTGAAAGCCAGATTGAAGCGGATCGAGGATGGTATGAGAGGCGAGAAAATCAATGCAACGGCTGTGAACGGCGCGTGTTCAAGTATTTTGGAGAGGAAGGGTAGGAGGGAGATGGGGCGGTAGTTGGAGGGACAAGTAGGGTCAAGTGAAGGTTTTTTGAGGAGAGGTGTGACAACAGCATGCTTGAAGGTGTCAGGGACAGTTGCGGTGGAGAGAGAGAGGTTGAGGATTTGACAGATGGGAGGGGTGATAGTGGGAGAGATGGTGGTAAGTAAGTTGGTGGGGATGGGGTCTGAGGAACAGGTGGTGCATTTCGAGGAGGAGAGAAGATGGGCGGTTTCCTCTTCGGTGATATCAGGAAAAGAGGAGAAGGAGGCCTGGGTTGATTGGTTGAGGGAGTGGGAGATAGGATGAAGGGGAGGAGAAGGTTTAGTGGTGAATTCGGGGTTGATCTTCTGGACCTTGTCGCGGAAGAAGTCAGCCAGTGATTGAGGAGAGAGTGAAGGGGGGTGGGGTGGGAGCGGAGGGCACTTTGAGGAGGGAGTTGAGGGTGGCGAAGAGACGACGAGGGTTAGAGCTGAGGGAATTAGTCAAGTGAGTGTAGTAGTCCTGTTTGGTGAGGAATAGGGAGGACTGGAAGGAGGATAGCATAAATTTGTAGTGAATGAAGTCAGTATGGGTGCGAGATTTCCTCATTAGGCGTTCCACCGATCGGGAGCAGGAGCGAAGGTAACGGGTGCAAGGGTTAAGCCAGGGCTGGGGATTAGTGCACCTAGTGGGACGGGAAACAGACGGTGCAAGGGTGTCAAGGGCGGAGGAGAGAGTGGCATTGTAGTTGGAGACAGCCTTGTCGACGGACTCGGAGGACGTGATGGACGGGAGGAGGTCAGAGATACTAGCGGATAAGGTGGGGGGATCAACTGCCTGGAGATTCCTGGAGGTAGTAGTTAGGGTTGGGCGGGACTGAGGGGGAGGGTGATGAAGTGTGAATGTGATCAGGTGATGGTCAGAAATGGGAAGAGCGGAGACGCAGAGATTAGAGGGCGTGCAGGTAGAGGAGAGGACGAGATCAAGACAGTGACCAGATTTGTGAGTAGGGGTGGTGGAGCTCAGTTGGAGGTTGAAGGAGGAGGTTAGGGTGAGGCCTTCCGGAATAGGTTGGTCTTGAGTAATTTCCTAAAGTTGAGATGGTTTTGAGTAGTTTTGGCAGCTTTTGGCAATGCATTGCATAATCAGGTGCTGATAAAGGAAAAAGAGGATTTATATTTGAGACCGTTGCAGATAGGATAATGGAGATTTAGGAATGAGCGAGATGTGCTTGATGTATTCCTGGCTGGAAGATTGATTAGGGTTTTCATGTATCCTGGGGCTTCTCCATAAAGAATTTTGTGGACTAGGGTGCAGATTTTGAGGTTAATTTGTTCCTTTATTGGGAGGCAGTGCAATTTCTCTCGAAGGGGCTTGGAACTTTCAAATTTGGATTTACCAAAGATTAGTCTTGCTGCTGTGTTTTGGGCAGTCTGAAGTTTCTTTACAAGTTGTTCTTTGCATCCTGCGTATATTCCATTACAGTAGTCTCTAGGTGACTTAATACCATTGATTGAACTAAATATCGAAATACTTCTCTAGGGACGAAAGGTTTTAAAAATGACCTGATATTTAATAGGAAGGCTCTCTTCCAACCAGAGAAATATGAAATGCATATTTAACGTCAACGATCAGACATGTAGCTGCACACTGAGTTGATAGTATCTGGTGCTAACTTTCCTGTCACTGCCTGAGTGTTGATTGACTCAGGCACTGTCCCCCAAACCCTTTCCTGAGCCCAAGCCTCCAACCCCCAAACAAACAAAATCCCCAGGAATCCAGTGGAGCGCCACCCACCAAAAAATACAGTGGTGGTTCTGCAGACCCAAGGCTGATCCAGGCCTGACCCCTAGTGAACACTGGCCCTGGTGGTCTAGTGAAATCCTAAGCCCCCCAACCCCTCCATATACCTTTGTCAGAGGCATCAGGAAGCCTACACTCTCCTGCTTCTGGGCCCGCCTGCATCAAAAAGGGGCCTAAGTACCATAAAGGGTACTCCTTATATCAGTGATTCCGAAACCTTGTCCTGGAGGCACCCCAGCCAGTCAGGTTTTCAATATATCCACAATGAATATTCATGAGGTAGAGTTCCATGCAGTGGAGGCAGTGCATTACAAATCTAGATTTGGGAACCACTGCCACATCCCAGGATGCACCGGGCAGGGGCTAGGCACTGCCTTTTTGATGAGAAGAGGGAATAAGTTTCCTCCTGCCTCCGAAAAAGGTATGAGGAAGGGGTGGGGGTGGGGATTTCACTAGACTACCAGGGCCAGTGCTCACTAGGACTCAGGCTCAGCCTGGCCCAGCCCGGGACCCATTGAGTCAGTTCAGCAGGCCTGCTGGACCACCAGGGTATTTTGGGGGGTGGGTCTTGGGAGGGAGTCCAGTGGCTCTTCAGGGATTTTTTTTTAGGTTAGAGGGTTCAGGAGGGAGTCCAGTCACTGGACATAAGCACAAGAGTTGTGCCTATTGCACAGCTCTCATGGGGATGCACCAGGAATGTTCGGACCCCTTTACCGACCAATATCATTTGCACACTGTTAGTGTTGAGCATTGGTCAGCAATTCTGACTCTGTGTTCAGCAAAGTGATGCATGTGGGAAAGAGGAACCCGAATTATAGCTACTTCATGCGTGGTTCCACGTTAGGAGTCACGGACCAAGAAAGGGATCTAGGTGTCGTCGTTGATGATACGTTGAAACCTTCTGCTCAGTGTGCTGCTGCGGCTAAGAAAGCAAATAGAATGTTAGGTATTATTAGGAAAGGAATGGAAAACAAAAATGAGGATGTTATAATGCCTTTGTATCGCTCCATGGTGTGACCGCACCTCAAATATTGTGTTCAATTCTGGTTGCCGCATCTCCAAAAAGATATCGTGGAATTAGAAAAGGTGCAGAGAAGGGCGACAAAAATGATAAAGGGGATGGGACGACTTCCCTATGAGGAAAGGCTAAAGCGGTTAGGGCTCTTCAGCTTGGAGAAAAGGCGGCTGAGGGGAGATATGATAGAGGTCTATAAAATAATGAGTGGAGTTGAACAGGTAGATGTGAAGCGTCTGTTCATGCTTTCCAAAAATACTAGGACTAGGGGGCATGCGATGAAGCTACAATGTAGTAAATTTAAAACGAATCAGAGAAAATCTTTCTTCACTCAACGTGTAATTAAACTCTGGAATTCGTTGCCAGAGAATGTGGTACAGGCAGTTAGCTTAGCGGAGTTTAAAAAGGGTTTGGATGGCTTCCTAAAGGAAAAGTCCATAGACCGTTATTAAATGGACTTGGGGAAAATCCACAATTTCTGGGATAAGCAGTATAAAATGTTTTGTACTTTTTTTTGGATCTTACCAGGTATTTGTGACCTGGATTGGCCACTGTTGGAAACAGGATGCTGGGCTTGATGGACCTTTGGTCTTTCCCAGTATGGCAATACTTATGTACTTAAGATAGTATGTTACTATGGATGGCCGTATGGGACAAGGTTGGCATTTTAATTTGAAAGCAGAAATGTGTTGGTAGCCATTGATGTTGATAAAGCGATGGAGTTATGTGATCAGATCAGTGAGCATGGCAAAGTAATCGTATGACAGTGTTATGTACAGATTAGAGTCACTTAAGAAGTGTTGGAAGACCAGCATAAATAGAATTACAGTAGTCAATCCAAGAAGTAATATGAGCATGTAAGTAGGAGAGGGGGTATCCTGATCAGGCCCAATAACCTAAGGCTGAACTAAGGAGTAACTGAGAGGAGAGTAACTGAGATGGGTGGAAAGGATTAAGCCCCTCCCCCCCCCCCCCGGGAGCAGAGTAGGAAAAAGCTTGTAAAATGAACTTCTAGAGGAAGGGCAGACACGGAGGTCTGGTCCCGTGGCTAGGTAGAAGCCTAGTGGAACAGCTTGCTGTGGAAGAAGTGGGAAGCCACAGCCTTGGATTCTCCTGCCAGAAAGGATAGGTATTGGAGGACTGGTGGGAACTTGAAATATATAAATACCCTAGTATTTATTAAGAGACTATCAACATAGACCGTTATTAAATGGACTGGGGAAAATCAACTATTTCTGGGATAAGCAGTATAAAATGTTTTGTACTTTTTTGGGATCTTGCCAGGTATTTGTGACCTGGATTGGCCACTGTTGGAAACAGGATGCTGGGCTTGATGGACCTTTGGTCTTTCCCAGTATGCCAATACTTACGTACTTATGTAACATAGTAGATTGGAACTGTACACCAAAAGTCTTGAATCTGGCACGAAAACATCTCTCAGCAAAGTGAACTGTTATAAATGAGAAGTTTGATGTTCGGATTATCTGCCTGTTGCGGCGTTTCAGTAAAGTTGAGTTTTGCGTTTAACATAAAACCTGGAGTGGAGAGTTTTCTTGGGAGTGAGAGTGAAACCAATATGCTTTAAGACTATCAAAGTGAATAGGTACAAGTATTTATTTATCTATTTGCTGTATTTGTAGCCCACACTTTCCCACCTATTTGCAGGCTCAATGTGGCTTACATTGTTCCGTCATGGCAATCGCCATTCCAGAATGAGAGATACAAGTGGTATTACATAAAGATCATGAGTGACGTGGAGGGGCATAATCGACCGGTGTCGGCCATCTAGATGGCCGCCCATCTAGATGGCCAGTGCCGCAAAAAGCGGTCCCGAACCGTATTATCGAAAAAGATGGCCGGCCATTTTTCATTTCGATAATACGGTTGGGGCCGGCCAAATGTCAAAGATGGCTGGGTTTGAGATGGCTGGCATCGGTTTTCGCCCATAATGGAAACTAATGCCGGCGATCTCAAACCCGGCCAAATCCAAGGCATTTGGTCGTGGAAGGAGCCAGCATTTATAGTGCACTGGTCCCCCTGACATGCCAGGACACCAACCGGGCACCCTAGGGGGATTACAAAAACAACTTAAAATAGCTCCCAGGTGCATTGCTCTCTTACCTTGGGAGCTGAGCCCCCCAAATCCTACTACTACTACTATTTAGCATTTCTATAGCGCTACAAGGCGTACGCAGCGCTGCACAAACATAGAAGAAAGACAGTCCCTGCTCAAAGAGCTTACAATCTAATAGACAAAAAATAAATAAAGTAAGCAAATCAAATCAATTAATGTGTACAGGAAGGAGGAGAGGAGGGTAGGTGGAGGCGAGTGGTTACGAGTCAAAAGCAATGTTAAAGAGGTGGGCTTTCAGTCTAGATTTAAAGGTGACCAAGGATGGGGCAAGACATAGGGGCTCAGGAAGTTTATTCCAGGCGTAGGGTGCAGCGAGACAGAAGGAGCGAAGTCTGGAGTTGGCAGTAGTGGAGAAGGGAACAGATAAGAAGCATTTATCCATGGAGTGGAGTGCACGGGAAGGGGTGTAGGGAAGGATGAGTGTGGAGAGATACTGGGGAGCAGCAGAGTGAGTTCATTTATAGGTTAGTAGAAGAAGTAGAAGAATCCCCCCCCCCCAAAACCCACTCCCTATAACTCTACACCATTACCATAGCCCTTATGGGTGAAGGGGGGCCCTTAGATGTGGGTACAGTGGGTTTGGGGGGGGGGGGGTTGGAGGGCTCCCATTTACCACCACGTGTAACAGGTGGGGGGGGGGGGGAGATGGGCCTGGGTCCACCTGCCTGAAGTGCACTGCACCCACTAAAACTGCTCCAGGGACTTGCATAGTGCTGTCAGGGAGCTGGGTATGACATTTCAGGCTGGCATAGGGGCTGGCACAAAAAGTGTGGTTTTTTTTGGGTGGGAGGGGGTTGGTGACCACTGGGGGAGTAAGGGGAGGTGATCCCCGATTCCCTTCAGTGGTCATCTGGTCAATCTGAGAGAAAATCAAAGAATGAGCAGGAAAAACACTGTATAATCCTGGGAGAAAGAGGAGAAATAGAAACCGAAGGGTATTTCTTCCTGCACCCTGCAAAATACAAAAAGATCAGAGATCCTGCATCTAAAGTACTGATTAATCTGAGTCAGAATCAGAGCTGGAGATACCAACTCCACTGCCCTGGGTAAATGGCACTAATTTGGATCTGTGGGGGCATCTGCCTGCATGCCTAAATTGTCTTGTACAACCCAAAAGGGCGCATGGCCATGGGAGGAACCCGTATGGCTCAGGGGTGTTCCCAAAATGTAGGCATAGTGTTATAAAGTACTGGGGTTATGTGCCTGCCATGATTTACACAAGTTCTCACGTCCAAAGCCAGGTGTGGCAATCCATGCTAAGTGTTATTATGAAGAGCACTCAGCCTGGAGCGTCCCTTATACAATAGCAATTATATAGTAACATAGTAGATGACGGCAGAAAAAGACCTGCACGGTCCATCCAGTCTGCCCAACAAGATAAACTCATATGTGCTACTTTTTGTGTATACCTTACCTTGATTTGTATCTGCCATTTTCAGGGCACAGACCGTAGAAGCCTGCCCAGCACTAGCCCCGCCTCCCACCCACTAGCCCCGCCTCCCACCACCGGCTCTGCCACCCAATCTCCGCTAAGCTTCTGAGGATCCATTTCTTCTGAACAGGATTTTTTAATTCCGTTACCGTTTTCATCTCCACCACCTCCCTCGTGAGGGCATTCCAAGTATCCACCACTCTCTCCGTGAAAAAATACTTCCTGACATTTTTCCTGAGTCAGCCCCCCTTCAATCTCATTTCATGTCCTCTAGTTCTACCGCCTTACCATCTCCGGAAAAGATTCGTTTCCGGATTAATACCTTTCAAATATTTGAACGTCTGTATCATATCACCCCTGTTTCTCCTTTCCTCCAGGGTATACATGTTCAGTTCAGCAAGTCTCTCCTCATATGTAACGCAAATCCCATACCATTCTCGTAGCTTTTCTTTGCACCGCTTCAATTCTTTTTACATCCTTAGCAAGATACGGCCTCCAAAACTGAACACAATACTCCAGGTGGGGCCTCACTGACGACTTATACAGGGGCATTAAAACCTCTTTTCTTCTGCTGGTCACACCTCTCTCTATATAGCCTAACAACCTTCTAGCTATGGCCACCGCCTTGTCACACTGTTTCGTCACCTTCAGATCCTCAGATACTATCATCCCAAGATCCCTCTCCCCGTCTGTACATATCAGACTCTCACCGCCTAACACATACGTCTCCCGTGGATTTCTACTCCCTAAGTGCATCACTTTGCATTTCTTCGCATTGAATTTTAATTGCCAAACCTTAGACCATTCTGCTAGCTTCCTGAGATCCTTTTCCATGTTTTCCACTCCCTCCCGGGCATCCACTCTGTTACAAATCTTAGTATCGTCCGCAAAAAGGCAAACTTTACCTTCTAACCCTTCAGCAATGTCATTCACAAATATATTGAACAGAATTGGCCCCAGCACCAATCTCTGAGGCACTCCACTACTAACCTTTCCCTCAACCGAGCGAATTCCATTAACCACCACCCTCTGGTGTCTGTCCGTCAACCAGTTCCTAATCCAGTTCACCACGTCGGGTCCTATTTTCAGCCTGTCAAGTTTATTTAAGAGTCTCCTGTAGGGAACCATGTCAAAAGCTTTGCTGAAATCTTAGTAGATTACGTCTATAGCACGTCCATGATTCAATTCTCCGGTCACCCAGTCAAAGAATTCAATGAGATTCGTTTGGCACGATTTCCCTTTGGTAAAACCAAGTTGTCTCGGATCTTGCAACTTATTGGCTTCCAGAAAATTCACTATCCTTTCCTTCAGCATTGCTTCCATTACTTTTCCAATAACCAAAGTGAGGCTTACCGGCCTGTAGTTTCCAGCTTCTTCCCTATCACCACTTTTGTGAAGAGGGATAACATCCGCCATTCTCCAGTCCCACGGAACCTCTCCCGTCTCCAAGGATTTATTAAACAAATCTTTAAGAGGACCCGCCAGAACCTCTCTGAGCTCCCTCAATATCCTGGGGTGGATCCTGTCTGGTCCCATGGCTTTGTCCACCTTTAGATTTTCAAGTTTTTCATACACACTCTCTTTTTTTTCCTGGTGCCTTAATCAATCTTGCTGTATGTGCTCTTTGGATCCACTTCCATCAGCTTGACTTGCAAACCCAGTTTGGGGCTTCCCCATTTATCGTGATGATAATTAATTCCAGTCACCCACTGCTGGAAAAACTCACTCTTGATGCATCATCGGTTGAGAATGATTAACCTGTTTCAAGCTTGCATTTTCCCACCAAATTACTGGAGAAAACTGCAGTACTGTGAGCAAACCAATACCTCCTCCCCTCTGGTTTTTACTACATGGAGTATCCCAGAGATCTTTTTAAATCCATTAACTACAATTGTCCAAGACATTGATTTTTCTGTTTATTATTACACTGATGGCATACTGTTAAATCATGCTACTGACTCCTTTGTTACAGCTACAGTTAAATTAACATTTGATCTACCACCAAAAAAATACAAATATAGTCAGAAAAGAACTCCATAATCATGATAGGCCTATCCTAACGCATACACTCCATAAAAACAAAAGTAGAAAAACCCTAAACACTTTTCAATACTACCACATATTGCAGATCCGTCAATATATATCTTTCACAAAAAAAGATATAGCGGAATTAGAAAAGTTCAAAGAAGAGCGACCAAAATGATAAAGGGGATGGAACTCCACTCGTACGAGGAAAGGCTAAAGAGGTTAGGGCTGTTCAGCTTGGAAAAGAGACGGATGAGTAGAGATATGATTGAGGTCTACAAAATCCTGAGTGGTGTAGAACGGGTAGAAGTGAATGTATTTTTTGAAAGAGTGAAAAATCAAAACACCAGGGGAAACTCAATAAAGTTACATGGAAATACTTTTAAAACAAATAGGAGGAAATATTTTTATACAAAGAATAGTTAATCTCTGGAACTCGTTTCTGGAGGATGTGTTAACAGTGGTTCCTGGAGGAAAAGTCTATAGTCTGTTATTGAGATAGACATGGGGAAGCCACTGCTTGCCCTGGGATTGGTGGCATGGAATTTTTGCTACTATTAGGGTTTCTGCCAGGACTTGAGACCTGGATTGGCCACTGTTGGAAACAAGATATTGGGCTAGATGGACCAATGGTCTGACCCTGTATGATTATTCTTATGTTCCCCATCTGGTTGAATATCAAACGCTAGAATAAAAAAAATGAGTCTTTAATAATCTCTGCATGTATTGACTTTGGAAGATTATTCCTAAGGACAGGAGCCAACCAGAAAGAAGTAGTAGAATGTTCCAGATACTTCACTGTTCCAGCACCATCTAACACTGGTTTCTTTTTGTTTTTTCAGAACATTTCCTAGCCTTAAATCCATATCAAACGTTTGCAATGTGGTTTACAAATTGTCTTCCACCTCTGGTATTTGCCCCTAGTCTACCTGGGACCTCCACTCCTCTTGTTAATTCTTTTAAGTATTTCAGAGTACTTTTGCTCAATTACTTTTCCTTTGAAGCTCTTTTGCCCTACGTCAACTTAGATCAGTTGGGATGCTTTGGCTCAATGCACAACCTTGTGTGTACTTGTGCTTTCAAGACTTGACTATTGTAAGTATGTACTGATGGGGCTGTCTCAGTTTACGAAACGACTTCAAAATGTACAAAACACAGCAATTAGGATACTCTGTCATGCAGGAAAATTTGATTCACGTCTCTCCTTTGTTTATTCATCATCACTGTATACCGGTGCAATCAATTTATACCATCTTGAATGACTTGGTATATAAACTTTAATAAATAAATTTAATATAATTACCATAATTCACAAGTCGCTTTACTCAAATGCACCTTTGCAGTTAGGCCCTTATAAACCCTCCAGACACCTTTGCTCATCCAGTGAGCTGCTTCTCTCTCTCCCTGGACAGCACTTACCACTCAGCTTTTTATTTTCTTTGTCTCCACGAGTTAAAAGTAGAGCCGTATTTACTAAGTTTAAGGTTTTTTTTTGTTTGTTTTTTTTACACACAGACCTCTTTTGTGGGACTGGCCAGGGAAGGAGGTACTGTACATTGTATTAACTACTACTACTTATTTCTAAAGCGTTACTAGACGTACACAGTGCTGTACACTTGAACATGAAAAGACAGCCCCTGCTCGACAGAGCTTACAATCTAATTAGGACAAACAAGAGATAAGAGAATATTAAAGTGAGGATGATAAAATAAGGGTTCTGAACAAGTGAATAAGGGTTAGGAGTTAAAAGTTGCATCAAAAAGGTGGGCTTTTAGCTTAGATTTGAAGATGGCTAGAGATGGAGCTTGACATACCGGCTCAGGAAGTCTATTCCAGGCATATGGTGCAGCAAGATAAAAGGAACAGAGTCTGGAGTTAGCAGTGGAGGAGAAGGGTGCAGATAAGAGAGATTTACCCAGTGAACGGAGTTCCCGGGGAGGAATGTAGGGAGAGATGAGAGTGGAGAGGTACTGAGGAGCTGCAGAGTGAATGCACTTATAGGTCAATAAGAGGAGTTTGAACTGTATGTGGAAACGGATAGGAAGCCAGTGAAGTGACTTGAGGAGAGGGCTAATATGAGCATAACAACCCTTGCGGAATATTAGTCGTGCAGCAGAATTTTGAACAGATTGAAGAGGAGAGAGATGGCTAAGTGGGAGACCTGTGAGAAGCAAGTTGCAATAGTCTAAGCGAGAGGTGATAAGAGTGTGGATGAGGGTTCTGGTAGTGTGCTCAGAAAGGAAAGGGCGAATTTTGCTGATATTATAGAGAAAGAAACAACAGGTTTCAGCAGTCTGTTGAATATGTGCAGAGAAGGAGAGGGAGAAGTCGAAGATGACCCCAAGGTTACGAGCTGATGAGACAGGAAGGATGAGAGTGTTATCTACAGAAATAGAGAATGGGGGAGGAGGAGAGGTTGGTTTAGGGGGAAAGATAAGAAGCTCAGTCTTGGTCATGTTTAGTTTCAGATGGCGCTGAGACATCCAGGCAGCAATGTCAGACAGGCAGGCTGATACTTTGACCTGGATTTTGGCTGAGATTTCTGGTGTGGAGAGGTAGATCTGGGCGTCATCAGCGTAAAGATGATACTGAAAATCATGAGATGAGATCAGAGTACCAAGGGAAGAAGTACAGATGGAGAAAAGAAGACAGATCCCTGAGGTACACCAAATAGTAAGGTATTAAGGGGACCTTTTACTAAACGGTTGCCATGCGGCAACCTGGAACTACTGCTGGCTCAACACGATCGCCGGTGGTGGTTCCGCCTTGAGCACGCGCCATTTCTGGTGCTGCGGAAAATAGTTCCATATTTTCTAGCGTGATGCTGTCTGGTTACTGTAGGAGCCCTTACGGACACCTCAATGGGTGGCGGGCGGTACGTGCTCCCCCCACATGACCATGTGGTAAGAATAATCTTTCCGCATGGCCATGTCTTTTTTAGGGGCTTTTTACCTGCTGCAGTAAAAAAGGTTCTGGCAAGCGGCAAAGACGGCCCCTGCCACCACCGCAGGGTCCTTTTTACTGCAGCTTGGTAAAAGGACCCATAAAAGCGGTATATTAAGTGCTAATTAAACCATAATGAGCAGGACATAGGCAATAGACAATTACAAGACTACAAATATTCAAGCCACAATACATATTATGACATTGTAAGTAGCATACCATCGAAACACAATAAAACATCGTAATTAACAGCATCGAGAGTAAGTGAAGGTGGGGGTGAACCCTTGGCCTTCCCACCTCAGAAAAAAATGTTGCCAGAGATTGAACCAAAAATAATAATTTTATTATGTGACGACCAATTAATAACACTTGTATCTTCACTCCCGAAATGGCGATCGCCATGATGGAACAATGTAAGCCACATTGAGCCTGCAAATAGGTGGGAAAATATGGGATACAAATGCAATAAATAAATCAAATAAAAACAATCCAACACTGCACCTAAAGGTTTGCTGTAGTACATAGACTCGTTGGCGTTTAATTTCATCTCAATCCTGATTGTTCTCAGAGATACCAAGGTTGTTAAGTGACTCTCCAGATGTTGCGAGTCCTAATGCAGGCGTTTTTGCCAAAACACGGACCCGGATCAAGTCTATTTATTACAACAAGCCTTTTGGTGCAGTGTTGGATTGGTCTTCACGTAATAAAATTATGATTTTTGTTCAGTCTCTGGCAACATCTTTCCGAGGTGGGAAGGTCAAGGGGTCCACCCCTACTTCTTTGCTGTTTTGTGGCCTTCACGTAGGGGTTAATCCTTTTTTTGTTTTGTTTGTAAGTGAAGGTGCAACATACAGAAATTAAGATAGAGTAATGGGAGTTAGATAGAGGTAAGGAAAAATTGCATGTGACGTCAGAAAAGGTGCATGAAAAAGTCTTTATGTTACAAACATATATGTTAACTCCTCCCTGGTAGGGAAAGGAAAGGTGATGGGACTCCATTTCTGTGGTTATAATCAAAGTGGTTTACATATTATATATTTATTGTGTACCTGGGGCAATGAAGGGTTAAGTGACTTGTCCAGAGTCAGAGGGAGCTGCAGTGGGAATTGAACCCAGTTCCCATGATTCTCAGGTCACTGCACTAACCATTAAGCTAGGCTGGACTGTGCGTAATTTTGTGTGTATATTGTCCGACCAATAATGTTTCCTGCACCTCGCAACTGGGCTCTCTCTCTCTGCTTCTACCCCTGCTGGTGCAGATGAATGGACGGACAGACGGACCGACCTGGGATTCCTTCATCAGTACAATGAGACCAGTCAGCTGCCATTCACAGACAGGAATCGGTTCTGGTCTCCTGTCCTTTCCTTCATCAGCCTATGTCTGAATCCTGGACCCTCTTCTTTTCTCTGCAGATTTTTTTTTATTTCCCTATTGAGTATTTCACCATTATTTTTTACAACACTTTGTGCATCATTTTGTACAAATTCTTGAGCTTCGATCCAAAGTGCAGTGGCAGAGTAGCGATCTCTCTTACCTCAGTCATGCTGCAGGAGTGTCAGGAACAGGGTCTCTCCTTTTCTGTTGCAGAGATTATAGCAGGGAGCAAGTGTGTCCTGTCAGAGAGCTGTCCGCAGCCTGATCTAGCCTTGCGTCCTCTAACTCTAGAGTTGTAGCTGTGATTAAGGTGAAATCTGTAGGACACAGCCCCCCCCCCCCACCCAACCCCCTTTTGCCTTCCTATAGTGCTGGTACCAGGATTCAGGCCACACCAAATATTGACTGTGGAGCTTTTTTATGTGGCTATCTGCAGAGAACCAGGGCGAGAGATTAAAGGAAAGGACGTCAACTCAAGGAGAGGGATAACGCTATGCCTGAGAGGAAGGTCAACAGCTTTCACCTTCAGACCCCAGCTCTGCATCCAGCAAGAAGGGAACGGCTCCAATTTGATGCTGGATAGCAGACTGGGACAATCTGTCCTTCCCCTGACATCAGCACCTGCACCTGCCACAAGCAGCATCTGACCACAGCGAAAGTGTGTGAGAGCAGCAGGAAAGAGGAGCAGGAGCCAGAGGGAGCACTTAATGTGAGGCCGAGGCAAGGAAAGACTTCAGAACACAGGGGAAAAAAACAAAACAAAACTCTGAATAATCCTGGGAAAGAGGAGAAATACAAAGAGAAATGCATTTCCTTCCGTACTCTGCAAAGAGATAAGAGATGCACATTTCCCAAAACTGAGAGAGAAAACCAAAGAATGAGCAAGAAAAATATAATCCTGGGAGGAAGAGGAGAAAAAGAAAGAGAAATGCATTTCCTTCCATACTCTACAAAATACAAAGAAATGGGACTTGATATACTGCCTTTCTGAGGTTTTTGCAACTACATTCAAAGCGGTTTACATATATTCAGGTACTTATTTTGTACCAGGGGCAATGGAGGGTTAAGTGACTTGCCCAGAGTCACAAGGAGCTGCAGTGGGAATCGAACTCAGTTCCCCAGGATCAAAGTCCACTGCAGTAACCACTAGGCTACTCCTCCACAAAGAGATAAGAGATGCACATTTCCCAAAACTGAGAAAGAAAACCAAAGAATGAGCAAGAAAAACTCTGTATAACCCTGGGAGGAAGAGGAGACACAGCAGCAGCAAAAGCAAAACAAGTTGTATCCTGCCACAAGAAATGTGAGTTGAGCAGGGACAATGCAGACAAGGAACAGTTACATAAGTACATAAGTAATGCCATACTGGGAAAAGACCAAGGGTCCATCGAGCCCAGCATCCTGTCCACGACAGCGGCCAATCCAGGCCAAGGGCACCTGGCAAGCTTCCCAAACGTACAAACGTTCTATACATGTTATTCCTGGAATTTTGGAGTTTTCCAAGTCCGTTTAGTAGCGGTTTATGGACTTGTCCTTTAGGAAACCGTCCAACCCCTTTTTAAACTCTGCTAAGCTAACTGCCTTCACCACTTTCTCCGGCAACGAATTCCAGAGTTTAATTACACGTTGGGTGAAGAAAAATTTTCTCCGATTTGTTTTAAATTTACTACACTGTAGTTTCATCGCATGCCCCCTAGTCCTAGTATTTTTGGAAAGTGTGAACAGACGCTTCACATCCACCTGTTCCACTCCACTCATTATTTTATATACCTCTATCATGTCTCCCCTCAGCCGTCTCTTCTCCAAGCTGTATAGCCCTAGCCTCCTCAGTCTTTCTTCATAGGGAAGTCGTCCCATCCCCGCTATCATTTTAGTCGCCCTTCGCTGCACCTTTTCCAATTCTACTATATCTTTCTTGAGATGCGGCGACCAGAATTGAACACAATACTCAAGGTGCGGTCGCACCATGGAGCGATACAACGGCATTATAACATCCTCACACCTGTTTTCCATACCTTTCCTAATAATACCCAACATTCTATTCGCTTTCCTAGCCGCAGCAGCACACTGAGCAGAAGGTTTCAGTGTATTATCGACGACGACACCCAGATCCCTTTCTTGGTCCGTAACTCCTAACTTGGAACCTTGCATGACGTAGCTATAATTCGGGTTCTTTTTTCCCACATGCATCACCTTGCACTTGCTCACATTAAACATCATCTGCCATTTAGCCGCCCAGTCTCCCAGTCTCGTAAGGTCCTCTTGTAATTCTAGTCCTGTCTGGGCCCTGCAACTCTGGTCTTGCTGTTGATATCACTGTTAATTTACACATTTCATGTACTGTTCCTCAACAAAACATTAAAACTTGTTACAATAATATGGATAAAATCCAAATTAGTTACTGTTAAAACACACAAAATGATGAGACAGCGGGGAAAAAGCAATCAGAAAATACAAGAATCAAAGGTAAAAACATGAAAATTAAAATACAAGCTAGAATATGTACAGTGCCCAGTCCAACTAACCACATCCTAGAGGGAACACCATGAAGTTAAAAATGTGTTTGCCTCCTTCAACCCCACAGTACATAACAACATAAGAACAGCCATACTGGGTCAGACCAGTGGTCCATATAGCCCAGTACCTGGCAGAAACCCAGTTAGTAGCCACATTTCATGCTACCAATCCCAGAGCAAGCAGTGGCTTCTCTCAATAGTGGACTATGGACTTTTCCTCCAGGAACTTGTCCAAAAAATCTTTTTTAAATCCAGATACATTAACTGCTTGATTTTCCCAGAAATAAGCAGTGGATTTTCCTAGTCCATGTTAATAATATTTTATGGACTTTTCTTTTAGGAACATGCCCACCTCTTCAATGCTGCGTTCGGCACCTAACCCTTACCGTTCAGTGAATCCAGACTGCCCCAATTTGACTGCCCCTATCGGACCGACTGTTCACTTGTCTATTAGATTGTAAGCTCTTTGAGCAGGGACTGTCTCTCTTTGTTAAATTGTACAGCGCTGCGTAACCCTAGTAGCGCTCTAGAAATGTTAAGTAGTAGTAGTAGTATGTCCAAACCTTTTTTAAACCCTGCTACACCCACTACTTTTACCACATTCTCTGGCAATGAATTCCAGAGTTTAATTACATGTTGAGTAAAGAAATATTTTCTATGGCTTGTTTTAAATTTACTACTTTGTAGCTTCATTGCGTGCCCACTAGTCCTAATATTTTTGGAAAGTGTAAACAATTCACGTCTACCCTCTTCACAAAAGTGGTGATAGGGAAGAAGCTGGAAACTAGAGGCCGGTAAGCCTCACTTTGGTTATTGGAAAACTAATGGAAGCGATACTGAAGGAAGGATAGTGAATTTCCTGGAAGCCAATAAGTTGCAAGATCTGAGACAACATGGTTTTACCAAAGAGAAATCGTGCCAAACAAATCTCATTGAATTCTTTGATTGGGTAACTGGAGAATTGGATCATCGACGTGCTATAGACGTAATCTACTTAAATTTCAGCAAAGCTTTTGACACGGTTCCCCACAGGAGGCTCTTGAATAAACTTGACAGGCTGAAGATAGGTGAACTGGATTAGGAACTGGTTGACGGACAGACGCCAGAGGGTGGTGGTTAATGGAATTCGCTCAGATTAGGGAAAGGTGAGTAGTGGAGTGCCTCAGGGATCGGTGCTGGGGCCAATTCTGTTCAATTTATTTGTTGCATTTGTATCCCACATTTTCCCACCTAATTTGCAGGCTCAATGTATTTGTGAGTGACATTGCCGAAGGGTTAGAAGGTAAAGTTTGCCTTTTTGCAGATGATACTAAGATTTGTAACAGAGTGGACACCCGGGAGGGAGTGGAAAACATGAAAAAGGATCTGCGGAAGCTAGAAGAATGGTCTAAGGCTTAGCAATTAAAATGCAATGTGAAGAAATGCAAAGTGATGCACTTAGGAAGTAGAAATCCACGTATGTGTTAGGTGGTGAGACTCTGATACGTACAGACGGGAAGAGGGATCTTGGGGTGAGGATCTGAAGGCGACGAAACAGCGTGACAAGGCAGTGA
Organism: Microcaecilia unicolor; assembly: GCF_901765095.1. Taxonomy (NCBI): domain Eukaryota; kingdom Metazoa; phylum Chordata; class Amphibia; order Gymnophiona; family Siphonopidae; genus Microcaecilia; species Microcaecilia unicolor. The sequence goes on from NC_044031.1 coordinate 2,540,512, forward strand.
CCGTAGCTAGAAGGTTGGTAGGCTGTATAGAGAGAGGTGTGACCAGCAGAAGAAAAGAGGTGTTGATGCCCCTGTACAAGTCGTTGGTGAGGCCCCACCTGGAGTATTGTGTTCAGTATTGGAGGCCGTATCTTGCTAAGGATGTAAAAAGAATTGACGCGGTGCAAAGAAAAGCTACGAGAATGGTATGGGATTTGCGTAACAAGATGTATGAGGAGAGACTTGCTGACCTGAACATGTATACCCTGGAGGAAAGGAGAAACAGGGGTGATATGATACAGACGTTCAAATATTTGAAAGGTATTAATCCGTAAACGAACCTGTTCCGGAGATAGGAAGGCGGCAAAACTAGAGAACATGAAATGAGGTTGAAGAAAAATGTCAGGAAGTATTTTTTCACGGAGAGGGTGGTGGATACTTGGAATGCCCTCATGAGGGAGGTGGTGGAGATGAAAACGCTAACGGAATTCAAAAATGCGTGGGATAAACATAAAGGAATCCTGTTCAGAAGGAATGGATCCTCAGAAGCTTAGCGGAGATTGGGTGCCAGAGCCGGTGGTGGGAGGCGGGGCTAGTGGGTGGGAGGCAGGGCTAGTGCTGGGCAGACTTCTACGGTCTGTGCCCTGAAAACGGCAGATACAAATCAAGGTCAGGTATACACATAAAGTAGCACATATGAGTTTATCTTGTTGGGCAGACTGGATGGATCATACAGGTCTTTCTCTGCCGTCATCTACTAAGTTACCCTTTCCATTCCACTCATTATTTTACAGACCTCCATCATATCTCCCCTAAGCCGCCTTTTCTCTAAGCTGAAGAGCCCTAGCCGCTTTAGCCTTTCCTGTTATGGAAGTCGTCCCTGTCTTCACTTGATTCCAGGGCCCTGTTCTTTCCTGGTTCTCCTCCTACCTCTCGCTTCGCACATTTAGTGTACACTCTGGTGGATCCTCTTCCACTTCTATCCCACTACGAATAGGTTCTGTTCTCGGTCCTCTCCTGTTCTCTATCTACACTTCTTCCCTTGGCTCTCTGATATCATCCCAAGGCTTTCATTACCATCTCTATGCTGATGACTCCCAAATCTACCTCTCTACCCCCGAAATCTCAACCACCATCCAAACCAATGTATCAGCCTGCCTATCTGATATTGCTGCCTGGATGTTTCAACGTCATCTAAAACTTAACATGGCCAAAACCGAGCTTCTCATCTTTTCCCCTAAATCCACCTCTCCTCTCCCCCCTTTCTCTATTTCTGTGGATGGCACTCTCATTCTCCCTGTCTCATCAGCTCGTAACCTTGGGGTCATCTTCGACACTTTTCGCTCCTTCTCTGCTCATATTCAACAGATTGCCAAAACCTGTCGTTTCTTTCTCTATAACATTAGCAAAATCCATCCCTTCATCTCTGAGCACTCTGCCAGAACCCTTATCCACACTCTTATCACCTCTCGCCTAGATTATTGCAACCTGCTTCTCACCGACCTCCCACTTAGCCATCTCTCTCCTCTTCAATCGGTCCAAAACTCTGCTGCGTGACTCATTTTCCGCTAGAGTCGCTATGCTCACATCAGCCCTCTCCTCCAGTCACTTCACTGGCTCCCTATCCATTTCCGCATTCAATTCAAACTTCTCTTACTGACCTATAAGTGCATTCACTCTATCGCTCCCCAGTACCTCTCCTCTCTTGTGTCTCCCTACGCCCCCCCTCGGGTACTCCGTTCTGTGGATAAATCTCTCTTCTCCTCTACTGCTAATTCCAGACTCCGTTCCTTTTATCTCGCTGCACCTCACGCCTGGAATAGACTTCCCGAGCCTGTACATCTAGCCCCGTCTTTGGCCGTTTCCAAATCCAGGCTAAAAGCCCACCTCTTTAACGCTGCTTTTGACTCCTAACCACTACTCTCTTGCCCTCTACCCTCTTATCCCCACCTCTTTAATTCCCTTACCTCTTAGTTGTTCTGTCTGTTTGCCTGTCCTATTTAGATTGTGAGCTCTTTGAGTAGGTACTGTCTGTTCATGTATGGTGTACAGTGCTGCGTATGCCTTGTAGCGCTAAAGAAGTGATAAGTAGTAGTAGTAGTCCCATCCCCTTTATTATTTTCGTTGCCCTTCTCTGCACCTTTTCTATATCTTTTTTGAGCTGCAATGACCAGAACTGAACATAATATTTGAGGTGCGGTCGCACCAGGGACCGATACAAAGGCATTATAACGTCCTCATTTTTGTTTTCCATTCCTTTCCTAATAATACCTAACATTCTATTTGCTTTCTTAGCCACTGCCGCACACTGAGCAGAAGGTTTCAACGTATCACCAATAATGACACTTAAATTGATTTCTTCTGAATAAGTAGATGTTTCAGCTTAACCACGGGAGTTCCCTACAAGAAACCAATACAGTAATCCAAGTGACTGGTGGGGACAGACTTAAAGATCTCAATACGTGTACTTTGGAAAAAGGCGGCAGAGGGAAGATATGATAAAGACATTTAAATACCTACGTGGCATAAATGCACAGGAGGCTCTTTCTGTTGAAAGGTAAAAGGGGCTCAGGCCCACCCAACAGCAGCACATATTACGTGCTAGCTAGTGGGGATCCCAAGCTCTGCCAGCTGAAGACCTCCCCCTGATGGTGCTGAAAACACTGCTCTCCACTTCAGCAGTCTAAGCTTCCTAAGCTGCTGATACTGGCCTCATCGCATTGGAGGGGGGGAAGGGGAGGAGAACACTTGGTGCCCACCCACTTCTTGACTAGGCCCACCCAAAATCTGCTGTCTGGCTACGCCCCTGGGATAGACTCAGAAGTAACCCGAGAAAATATTGGCGAGTTCATTGAATGGCCTCCCGGTTAAGTGGAGGAGACGAAAACAGTATCTGAATTCAAGAGAGCTTCTCAGGGCGCGATAGGGAGAGTAGACTGGATAGGGTTATCTACTTACGTTTTTCTCTGTTTCTGTCTGCAGATTACAACAACAGAAGACATTAATGAAATACAACAGCAATAAATAAGTCTTGTTGTCTTTGTAAAGTAACACAAAGCAGGGGTTGTCAACCCGATCCTCAGGACCCACCTAGCCAACCACAATGAATATGCATGAGATACGTTTGCCTGTACCACCTCCAGTGTAGGCATATTCATTGTGGATATCCTGAAAACTTGGCTAGGTGGGTCTCGAGGACTGAGTTGAGATTGAACCACAAACACAGAGGTTCAAGCAAAACAACCTGACACCACAGGCCAAAGTGTTACCCACAACCCAATACCATCTCCCCCATGTTCCTCATGTTGATGGAAGCTCCATGACTGGCAACTCCCCATGGACCAACTCTCTCTACTGACACAAAATAGCACTGCCTCCCCCTCGCCCCATGACTTATTTCCCCTGCCCTGCCATCCTCCCCCTCCCTGCATCTGCAGTACCCTACGGGTGCTCTTTGCTCCTCACCAACATCTCCTTTCCTGAAGCCTCCGCATCTTCAAGGCGCACTGTGGCCTGGTTGGGAGGGAGGGGGGGAAGCTCACATCTACGATTCTGCACCTATTTCTAATTCCTGACCAAGGGCCTGAGCATCCTGCAGCTCAGCATTCAATAACAGCTCTATTCAGAGAGTTTCTCAGGCAGTCGCTTATTTCATAGAAAGGTGTGAAAGTTGAAAGGGTTGGACGGCAGAGCACTCAGGGCTGAATTAGTGCAGAATCTGGTGATGGGAACGGATCATTATCAGTCAGAACACTTTGTTCTGTAATTGTGGTTTCAGATGTGCCAGATGTAAGGCAGTGAATTTAATCAGGCCGCACAGGACAGCATAATTGTCTTACCTGGGAACCGAGAAGGAAATCCATGTACTTCTCTCAGGAGACACTCTGAGAGGACTCTCAGAGGGACTTTCCAGAGAGGATGAGAGAGAGATCTCCACTCACACAGGCACACCCCCCCATGGAAAGACAGGTGGAAATAGCACTGAAGGACAGAGGCCCCGGATGCTACCCCTCACTCCTAGGGAGCATCAGGGTGCAAGCTGCAGTCGGAGAGACACTCCGCATGCTGAAGAGGCCAGCGTGAGCTGCAGTCACTCCTTACACGCTGCGTGATTGTGTCACGGCCAACAACACATTGCCCAATCGCACAGTGGCTGCTCCAGGATGCCACAAAGGGGTTAACGATTAACCTTCCCTCAACTAGGAGCAACAGAAGAGACCCTGTGTGGACTAACCAGAGGCAACACCAAGCAGTGATAAGAAAGCAAGTGTGTTTTTAATAAGAAAAGACCCAGCAAAAGACTAATTACAAAACAAGTGTTCATTTATTCACTCTGCCTGTCTAAACTTATCTACAGAGGCTGTTCAGAGCTAACTGCTCCTAAGCATGGCTCACACTCAGGGTAGAGAGGCAAGAAAATGAGAGAAAAAAAATGAGAGTCACTGTGTACATACAGAGGGATACAAAGGTATCGGAGGCATGCAGAGTTCCCAAAACTGAGAGAAAAATCAAAGAATGAGCAAAAAAACCCTCTGTATAATCCTGTGTGGAGGAGTCCCTAGTGGTTAGTGCAGCGGACTCTGATCCCGGGGAACTGGGTTCGATTCCCACTGCAGCTCCTTCTGACTCTGGGCAAGTCACTTAACCCTCCATTGCCCCTGGTACAAAATAAGTACCTGAATATATGTAAACCACTTTGAACCTCAGAAAGGCGGTATATCAAGTCCCATTCCCTTTTCCCTGAGGAAAGAGGAGAAACAGCAGCCGGAGCTATAAAATCTTGCCACCAGGGAAGAAATGTTTGTTGACCAGGGACAAAATAAACCAGAATCAAACACACAGATTGTCCTCTCTGTACCCAGTAAATTTATCTGTTTATCATCATCACTGTTATGTACTTTCTCTCTTTTCATTTCCATAACACTCATGTAGAAATTGTCAAGTTTGTCTCAAAATAAGCAAGGCGCAGTGCCCCCCGGGTGCACGGAGCCACCATTAACATGGCGCCGTGCCCCGACAGGCACGCGCACCTTGCCAGCGAGGTAGAGCGGGGTGCGGTGGGCGCATTCCCGCCGCTCAGAGGCACCCCGCTGGGAAGGGCGGAGAGGAAAAGGGGTTTAAAACCCCTGGGCGGAGCCCGGACGTCCTCTTCTGGCGTCCGGGCATTTGCGTGCACCCAGCCCCCCCTCCCGGTTTTATGGGGAGACGTACATGTATATATTTTGTCGCAGCTTTGGCGGGGTACCCAAGCCTGATGGTGTAAGCTAGGCAGCTGGGATAGCTGCGCTTACGGTTGAGCGCCCTTGCTGTACGGCGGGGAGCTCTGCATACGATTGGTCAGTCTTGCTATGACGGCGGACTGGGTTGGCTGCTAAGCCGGAAGGTTGATTGGCTTGGGTATACCCAGGGTTATGATGTTTGGATTTAAAATAAAGCTGCGGCCAAGTTGTGCCAAGTTAAGAAAATACTATGTGTCTTGTTATTATTTCGATATCACGAGGGGTCTCGGCTGCCTATGTTAAAGGGAGAATACAGAGCCCCTGTGTACAAATGTCTGGTATAGAGGGACAGGATAGAGGGTCAAGAAATGTTAGGGAGGTAAAATTCCTGGACAAAATAAACAACTGAGGAAATCTACTGTAGCAGCATTTCATTTCCAAAAAAAGCAGCTACAAAGATTAAGTGTCAAAATCAAACATGGACATGGTATTTTTAAACAATCTTGGAAGCCCAGATGCATTCCACTTATCAAAAAGTTTGGGGGAAAAAAGGCCAAAATGATATCCTGTATGGTTAAAAGGTGAGGCGAGAGACTATTACAGCCAAAAGAACATCTTTAAAAAAAAAAAATGGAAAAAAACATCCGAATGAAGTAAACAAGAAGCAGCTTAAGCACTGGCAAGTTAGGTGAACAGCATTGGTAAAGAAGACTAAGAGAAAATTTGAAAAGAAACTTGCCACACAGCAGGGACTTTCAACCCACACCCAGCACTTAGGCTCTCTCAATACACACAGGCTCAAAACTCCAGCGCTGGAGAAACAGCGCCAGAACAGCGCCTCCGAACAACTCCCTAATGCTCAATGGCCAGATGCAAATATAAGTGTTAGGTAGTTCTTCAGAAGTTAGGAGGGGATGGTGCCTGGTGCATGAACTCAAGAGTTGTGTGCTAAGCAGAGCTTTTAAGAGCATTCCCAGAACACCAGAGGAAAAGAGCAAGGCCGCCGAGAGAGGAAGGGGGCAAGATTCCTCCGGGCCCAGCCTCCAGGGGGGGGACCCGGTGCCGGGGTTTGTCTCTCTCCTGCTCTTGACAGGAGCAGGAGAAAGACAGGTGCTGGGCCCCCCTCTCTCACCGGCCTTGCTCCTTCCCTCTGGCGTTCTGGGCATGTTCTGAAAAGCTCTGCTTAGCACACAACCAGACAGGATTCCAAATTGGATTCGTGGCCTCTGGTTTGGTTGGCGGGGGCTCACAAGCCCCACCAGCAGAAGCCTTCCTCCAGTGCTGTTCTCCCCTGCATTGCCTGCCCTGGCGCAGTGCTTCCCCTCACATTACGCATGCTCAGATTTGATGAAATTGAACATGTGCGATGTGAGGGGAAGCACTGAGAAGGGCAGGCAATGCAAACGAGAGCAATGCTGGAGGAAGGCTCCTGCTGGTGGGGCTTGGGGACCCCTGCCAGGCAAGGTATGTGGAAAGGTGAAGGGGGCAGGGAAATGAGGCAAAATGGGACCCCCCACTTTGGGCTCCGGTTCCCCCAAGTCTGTCTAAATGCACGGAAGCAGGGGCAGCCCAAACGAGCAAGTGAGGAAGGGGCAGCAACTGTGACTACATCCTGAGTGGGGGAGCCCAGAGGGGGTGCCAGCAGTCCTGCCCTGAGCCCAGCTGTGTGTCTTGGTGGCCCTGGGAAGGAGGAAAGGAGGAGGAAAAGGTGCCGGTTAATGAAATATCTATCACTGCTGCATGTTCTCAAGCACACATTGGTGTCCGTTTCCTGCATATTTAAATATAAGCATTTCAATTTTTTTTTAAACGCCAATGTGTGCTTTCACTTTGGGTCGGCGGATTTTAAAGAAAGAATCACGAGAAATCTTCTCTTCAAACACCCATATGCCTACTCCAAGTTGGCGCTATTTTTTGCAGCATTAAGGCGGCTTTGATTCGTGCGCTGTTGTACGAGCATTGGGAAGGAATAGGAGATGAACTCATTTACATCCATTTGACTACATTAGCATGCTATTTGTGCTAATCCTTGGCACACTCATTTCTCGCACTAGAGCCTTCTGAGCATTCTGTGCTAGTTAATGCAGGCGCTAGTCTGGCGCTAATGGCGTGTTTGATTTTCAGCATTGGGGCCAGAATGCATTTCCATCTGAGATGTTTGCGTGCAATGGAGGCAGTACATTCAAATTTCTCTCATACATATTCATTGTGGAAATCTTGAAAACCAGACTGGCTTGATTGATTGAGGTGGGTGGTTTCCTCAGGAAGGAAGGAAGGAGTTTTTGGTGGGAAACTGAAGTGGGAAAATTCGTTAGTCACACGTTATGGAGAGAGTGGACGCACAGAAAGAAAAGCTGATTGACTGGGGTTTGAGGTGGGTGGTTTCCTCAGGAAGGAAGGAAGGAGTTTTTGGCGGGAAATTGAAGAGGAAAAATTTGTTATTCACATGTTATTGAAAGAGTGAAAACACAGAGAGAATGGAATGCTGCACACGGTCTCCCAGTGATTGCCTGTACCAACCGTGGTCCCACAATAAACACACACTGTTACATAAGGACCTATCTGGGCGTAAAGCGTGGTCTCCCTTACAGAAGTAAAGCCTTTTCAGTTTGTACTTCATTTTATGACTCATCTACCCTTTACTGAAACCACACTGCCTCGGATGCTGCAACTCTGGATTTAAGATGCTTCACAAATCGCTTCTGAGCGCAGACTAACCAGTCTATCGTTACCAGCATCCATCCTATTACCACTTTTCTTATAACACGCACTGATCTGTCTTTACAGCGGGAGGAGTTGTGTAGGACTGGCAAATAGGGTGCCCCTCCCCCTTTCCTATTGCTTCTCCCCACTCTGGAACAGTTTATAAAGGAATCCTGTTCAGAAGAAATGGATCCTCAGGAGCTTAGCCGAGATTGGGTGCCAGAGCCGGTGGTGGGAGGCGGGGCTGGTGGTTGGGAGGCGGGGATAGTGCTGGGCAGACTTATACAGTCTGTGCCAGAGCCGGTGGTGGGAGGCGGGGATAGTGCTGGGCAGACTTACACGGTCTGTGCCCTGAAAAGGACAGGTACAAATCAAGGTAAGGTATACACAAAAAGTATCACATATGAGTTTATCTTGTTGGGCAGACTGGATGGACCATGCAGGTCTTTTTCTGCCGTCATCTACTATGTCACTATGTTATACCAGTGACGTAGCTAAGGGTGGGCTTGCACTTTGAGCTCAGGCCCACCAGTAGCAGCACACCTATGATGTAGCTGGCAGAGATTCCCAAGCTGAAAACTCCCAACAACTTTCCCTCCTGCATACCTTATAAACAACAGATCTTTGCCTGCAGGAAGCAGCGACTGATACATACTGCTCACACCGGCCCCAAAGCCTTCCGCTCTGACTTATTCCCGCCTATGCAGAAACAGGAAGGATGTGGGGCCAACATGAGTACTCTGTATTAGTTGCTGCTTACTGCCAGTGAAAATCTGCTATTTAAAAGGTGTGCAGGAGAGGGGGGACATTTGAGAGACCATATGGCATGTAGGCGAGAGGAGAGACCAAATCACCTGTGGGATGGGGTGGGTTCTTCTGCCCACCCATCCCAAAATTGGGTGTCTGGCTATGCCCCTGGTTTATACCCTGGTAGGGTTGTTCCCAGTCAGTGGTGCCATTGAATTTTGCTTTTCTCACTCACTAAGTTGCGTTACAGAGAGGCACAGTAGATATTTCCCCATCACAGAGAGCTTACGATCCCAACTGTACCCAAGGCAGTGGAGGGTGAAGTGACTTGCCCAAGGTCAGAATGAGTGTGGGAGGAACAAGCGGGGATTCGAACCCAGGAAAGGCTGCACCGCAACCCGGACTCTCATCCAAGCCTCATCCTTTACTAAATGTGGGGTGACGTTTCCAAAAAAAGTCCCTCACCAGCGCTAAAACCCCGATACTCACACTCTGAATGGCTGACGATATAATCTCATGAATCTCGGGAGATACCTGCGCATCGCTCATGATGCAGGCCTTGGGTACTAGGCCACGAAGCCCAGTGCTGGATTACGGGATGGTAGATTTAACCCTTCTCTTTCTCTCGCTGACTCAGTGGATGATCGTGGCACAGCATAACCTAGAAAATAGAAAATAGACACGCAGGTATCAATCTACAGGTTCAAAATGTACCCCGAGACTAAAGTTTTGCCAGAATCCCAATTCAGAAAGTAGGTTCCCCCCTCTCCGAGTCACAGCTGTTCTGCCAAACTCCCCTGTCCTGTTCTAATAAAGCACAGTGAAGGCTACATACGAGATACAGACACAGAAACCTGTGTTTTCGTGCAACGGGCCCAGGGCGGCAGGCTGAACTCTATATTGCAGGGGAAAATGCCTTCCTTTGCTCTGCTCAGTGTTGCATGTCGGCCTTATTTCATTTCATAGCTTTTTCATTTTTCTCCTCAGTGTCTTAGATATAGTAACACAGTAAATGACGGCAGATAAAGACCTTACGGACCATTCAGTCTGCCCAACAAGATAAACTCATTTACATGGTATGTGATACTTTATACCTGAGTTTGATTTGTCCTTGCCATTCTCAGGGCACAGACCGTAGAAGTCTGCCCAGCACTCATCAAAAGTTCTGAAGCTAACATCGAAGCCCCTTAAAATTTACACTCAAGCCCATCCCTATCTATTCAGTCATGATCAGGGCTTAGACCGGAGAAGTCTGCCCAGCACTGTTCTTGTACTAAAAGTTCTGAAGATTCTGGAATCCCAATTAGTAGCAACATTCCATTTAGAACCCCAGAGAGTAATATAGTAAATGACGGCAAATAAAAAAGACCTTACGGTCCATCCAGTCTGCCCAACAAGATAAACTCATTTACATGGTATGTGATACTTTATACCTGCTAAATAGATACTTTTGTTCTGTTTTTACTGAAGAAAATCCTGGGGAAGGACCGAGAGGGACTGGCAAAAGTACACCTGAAAACGAAGTGGATAGAGCACCGTTCACGGAAGAGAGTGTATATGAACAACTTGGAAAGCTAAAGGTGGACAAAGCCATGGGGCCGGACGGGATCCACCCCAGAATACTGAGGGAGCTCAGAGAGGTTCTGGTGGGTCCTCTTAAAGATTTGTTTAATAAATCCTTGGAGACAGGAGAGGTTCCGAGCGATTGGAGAATGGCGGAGGTGGTCCCTCTTCACAAAAGTGGGGATAGGGAAGAAGCTGGAAACTACAGGCCGGTAAGCCTCACTTCGGTTATTGGAAAAGTAATGGAAGCCATGCTGAAGGAAAGGATAGTGAATTTCCTGGAAGCCAATAAGTTGCAAGATCCGAGACAACATGGTTTCACCAAAGGGAAGTCGTGCCAAACAAATCTCATTGAATTCTTTGACTGGGTGACGGGAGAATTAAATCAAGGACGTGCTATGGACGTCATCTACTTAGATTTCAGCAAGGCTTTTGACACGGTTCCCCACAGGAGGCTCTTGAATAAACTAGAAGGGCTGAAGATAGGACCCGAAGTGGTGAACTGGATTAGGAACTGGTTGACGGGCAGACGCCAGAGGGTGGTAGTGAATGGAGTTCGCTCAGAGGAGGGAAAGGTGAGTAGTGGAGTGCCTCAGGGATCGGTGCTGGGGCCCATTCTGTTCAATATATTTGTGAGTGACATTGCCGAAGGGTTACAAGGTAAAGTTTGCCTTTTTGCGGATGACACCAAGATTTCCAACAGAGTGGACACCCCGGAGGGAGTGGAAAACATGAAAAAAGATCTGAAGAAGCTGGAAAAATGGTCTGACGTTTGGCAATTAAAATTCAATGCGAAGAAATGCAAAGTGATGCACTTAGGGAGTAGAAATCCAAGGGAGGCATATGTGTTAGGTGGGGAGAGCCTGATAGTCACGGACGGGGAGAGGGATCTTGGGGTGATAGTATCTGAGGACCTAAAGGCTATGAAACAGTGCAACAAGGCGGTGGCCGTAGCGAGAAGGTTGCTAGGCTGTATAGAGAGAGGTGTGACCAGCAGAAAAAAGGAGGTTTTAATGCCCCTGTATAAGACGTTGGTGAGGCCCCACCTGGAGTATTGTGTTCAGTTTTGGAGGCCGTACCTTGCGAAGGATGTTAAGAAAATGGAAGCGGTACAAAGAAAAGCTACGAGGATGGTATGGGAGTTGCGTTCCAAGACGTATGAAGAGAGACTTGCTGACCTGAACATGTATACTCTGGAGGAAAGGAGGAACAGGGGTGATATGATACAGACATTCAAATATTTGAAAGGTATTAATCCGCAAACGAATCTTTTCCGGAGAGGGGAAGGCGGTAGAACGAGAGGACATGAACTGAGATTGAAGGGGGGCAGACTCAGGAAAGATGTCAGGAAGTATTTCTTCACGGAGAGGGTGGTGAACGCTTGGAATGCCCTCCCGCGGGAGGTGGTGGAGATGAAAACGGTAACGGAATTCAAGCATGCGTGGGACAGGCATAAAGGAATCCTGTGCAGAAGGAATGGATCCACAGAAGCTTAGCTGAAATTGGGTGGCGGGGGGAAGAGGGGTTGGTGGTTGAGAGGCTAGGATGGGGGAGGGCAGACTTATACGGGGTCTGTGCCGGAGCCGGTGATGGGAGGCGGGACTGGTGGTTGGGAGGCGGGAAATACTGCTGCACAGACTTATATGGTCTGTGCCCTGAAAAAGACAGGTACAAATCAAGGTAAGGTATACACATGAGTTTATCGTGGGCAGACTAGATGGACCGTGCAGGTCTTTTTCTGCCGTCATCTACTATGTATGTTACTATGAGTTTGATTTGTCCTTGCCTTTCTCAGGGCACAGACTCGTAGGAGCCAACTTTTCAAAATTACTGGGGGTGCTAAGCCCAATGGAAATAACCCCTCCCTGGACACACAAAAGGAATTTTCTCAATATTGGGGGTGCTCAAGCACCCACAGAGTCGGCTCCAATGCCCAGCACTCTTCTTGTACTAAATGTTCTGAAACTAACATCGAAGCCCCTTAAATTCACACACCAGCCCATCCCTTTCTATTCAGTTACAGTCAGAGTGTAGCTCATAGAAGTCTGCCCAACACCAATTATTTTTATTTATTTTTTGTTACATTTGTACCCCACGCTTTCCCACTCACGGCAGGCTCAATGCAGCAGGCAATGGAGGGTTAAGTGACTTGCCCAGAGTCACAAGGAGCTGCCTGTGCCTCAAGTGGGAATTGAACTCAGTTCCTCAGGACCAAAGTCCACCACCCTAACCACTAGGCCACTCCTAATCTCCGCTAAAAGTCCATGGAACCATTCCTTCTAAACAGGATTCCTTTGTGTTTATTTCAGGCATGTTTGAATTCTATTACCGTTTTCATCTCCACCACCTATCTGCCGTCGTTTACTATGTCACTAAAGACTGTTAGCTTATTCCACCGAAGAGCAAAAGCTACGGGAAGAAAGATCACATAATTCCAATAGCAGAAAAGGGTTGAGAACATCAGAAAGAAGAAATGATGTAACATTAGAGTGGCTGAGATTCTACATTGAATTTATAGCAGCCGTGCACTCATGCAGGTCACTGAGCTTTCTTCAGTGGCTGTGCACTCTGTCTACTCTGTTGCAGGATATCCATAGCATCCATTGGAAACTCCATATTTGCAAATTAAATCTCGGGCACATGCATTGTGGTTCTACTTCTTCTTCTACTTATCATTTCTATAGCGCTACTAGACGTACGAAGCGCTGTACACTTGAACATGAAGAGACAGTCCCTGCTCGACAGAGCTTACAATCTAATTAGGCCAGACAAACAGGACAAATAAGGGATAAGGACAAAGGGTAACAAGATTCTGGAATCCCAAAGAGTAGCAAGATTCTGGAATCCCAAAGACTACTACTACTATTTATCATTTCTATAGCGCTACTAGACGTACGAAGCGCTGTACACTTGAACATGAAGAGACAGTCCCTGCTCGACAGAGCTTACAATCTAATTAGGCCAGACAAACAGGACAAATAAGGGATAAGGACAAAGGGTAACAAGATTCTGGAATCCCAAAGAGTAGCAAGATTCTGGAATCCCAAAGACTACTACTACTATTTATCATTTCTATAGCGCTACTAGACGTACGAAGCGCTGTACACTTGAACATGAAGAGACAGTCCCTGCTCCACAGAGCTTACAATCTAATTAGGACAGACAAACAGGACAAATAAGGGATAAAGACAAAGAGAAGCAACATTCCGGAATCCCAAAGAGAAACAAGATTCCGGAATCCCAAAGAGTAGCAAAGATTCCGGAATCCCAAAAAATAGCAAAGATTCCGGAATCCCAAAGACTACTACTACTTATCATTTCTATAGCGCTACTAGACATACGCAGCGCTGTACACTTGAACATGAAGAGACAGTCCCTGCTCAACAGAGCTTACAATCTAATTAGGCCAAACAAGAGATAAGGGAATATTAAAGACAGGATGATAAAATAACGGTTCTGAACAAGTGAATAAGGGTTAGGAGTTAAAAGCAGCATCAAAAAGGTGGGCTTTTAGCTTAGATTTGATAGCATACATGATAGTAATGTAACAAAAGGCATTATTAAACATTTCTGGGTATATGTGGGGAGTTTCACATGTGTTAATCTCTGTGGTATATCTTGTCAAAGAGATGGGTCTTCAGTAGTTTTCGGAAGTTGGTCAGTTCATAGATCGCTTTTAGGTTGCGTGGCAACGCATTCCAGAATGGCGTGCTCATATAGGAAAAGGTTGATGCGTGCATTAGTTTGTATTTTAGACCTTTGCAGTTGGGGAAATGGAGATTAAGGAATGTACGAGATGATTTTTTAGCATTCCTGGGTGGTTCTTTTTTTTAAACACAAGGACAAACCATTCTTAGGTTATAAGATACTTCTGTTTCCTGATGTCTCAAAGGAAACACAAAAAAACCCCGCAAACAATTTCTGATATTGAAACCTGAAGTGTTGTGACCAGGTGGGTCTTTTTACCTTCGGTTTCCTTGCGAATGTATAATATCTTATAAAGATTCGAGATATGTTTTCATGAATTCATCTCATCTAACAGCCTTTGTGGCTTCTAAGAAAGTTGAAGGATCGAAATAATATAACCCTGCTTAATTTCTCTTAGATGCTTTATTTCCTTAAAAGCATTTTCCTGTTTTGAATCCTCCTGTTTAATTGATATCTCTCCAATGATAATGTGGACTTGACTGTTTGATATACCTTTTATGTTTGTTTTTTCTTCTTTATTTAAAATCCTTAGCACACTTTTCAAATCAAGTGTAAATTCTTGAAAATGTATATATGTGAAAATTAATTTTTAAAAAATGTGTGACGGGTAAGACACGAGTGGGGCTCCATTTATGGGTTATAAGTTACCAGCTCTATGGCTGCTATAATTTTCCCTATAAAACAGTGGCGTAGCCACAGGTGGGCCTGGGTGGGCCGGGGCCCACCCAACAGTAGCAGACATTTAGCAGTAGCTGGTGGTGATCCCAAGCTCTGCCAGCTGAAGACTTCCTCCTGATGGTAACAAAAACGTTACTCTCCACAATACTGGCACCTGCGCATGCTCAGTTTTCAGCGTATGCGTGCTGCAGACTGCCAAGGTGGAAAGAAACGTTTTTCCGCCAGCTGCTTTGATGGTGGGGGGGGGGGGGGAGAACACTTGGTGCCCACCCAATTCTTGCCTAGGCCCACCCAAAATCTGTTGTCTGGCTACGCCCCTGCTATAAAAGCAGCCAGATCACTAACAAGTTTCTTAACAGGAGGTGAAATGGCTCCCAAGGGAACCCCACAAGATGGAACAGCTCCTTTCAGAATGATCTCAAGATAGCCCATCCAGTGGCGTACCAAGGGGGGGGGCGGTGGGGGCTGTCCGCCCTGGGTGCACGCCGCTGGGGGGGTGCCGCGTGCTATCAGCTTCGTTCGTTTCCATGCGCCCTCTGCCCTGGAACAGGAAGTAACCAGCGGCGTGCACCCGGGGGGGGGGGGTTCTTTCACCGGGGTGGGGGGTGTCCTTTCGCCGGGGGAGGGGGGTCACACTGAACCGGGGGGGGCGCTGCACCCGGGGGGCGGGGCGCATCAGCGATCCGCCCGGGTGTCAGCCCCCCTAGGAACGCCACTGAGCCCATCTCCTAAAAACAATGTAAACCCAACAAAGCAGGGATCCAGCAATGTCCTTTCTTTGTGGATAGTTTAAAACGTGCCGATGGTTCAGAGATCTGGAAGAGTTAACGCCGATTGGGCTCCGTCATCTAATTGTCTATGTAGGTTGCTCACGGGGGAGCAAAATTAAGCAAAGTATTATTAAACCTGGAGGGGATGTTTTAGGTAGATGTGAGTCAGAGAAAGACTGATGCATCCAAACACATGATAACCTTTTTACCCACAGAAAGACCTTTGTTTTGCCAGGCCTGCGACTGACTGACGGCAGAATGAATAAAGAAAGAAGGGAGGAAAACCTCAAAGTCAGAGAGATAAACAGGGGGAACCAGGAGACATTGTTTGACATGAATGGGGAAAAAATGTTCATGTTTATCCTTTCCAGCAAATGGAATCTGGGAAGAAGAGAAGGATGTCTGTTGATTTGTTGGCAAAAAAAAAAATCCCGACAAACAAACAAAAACAAACAAACCCCACACTCGGAAAAACGGGAAGTAATAAAGTCACATGAGTCTGAACAAGCAGAAACATCAGAGAACAGTCACTTACCCCTCCCCCCACCATCTCCTTTGCATTCTTTAGGAAAGGTATTAAGCAATTATTAATGATGACCAGCCCCCCCCTGTCCCCCCCCCCCAACAACAGAGGCAGATAGACACAGGGAACAAATACTGAAGGCAGGCATACATTCATGATTCAAAAGACTCCAGGCTCCGCTCATTCTGCCTCGCCTCACCCTATGCTTGGAACAACCTTCCTGAGCCCTTACGCCAAGCCCCCTCCCTGCCCGTCTTCAAGTCTTTGCTTAAAACCCACCTCTTCAATGCTGCGTTCGGCACCTAACTCTTACCATTCAGTAAATCCAGAGGGCCCCAATTTGACTGCCCCTATCGGACTGACCGTTCACTTGTCTTTTAGATTGTAAGCTCTTTGAGCAGGGACTGTCCCTCTTTGTTAAATTGTACAGCACTGCGTAACCCTAGTAGCGCTTTAGAAATGTTAAGTAGTAGTAGTAAAAGACAAATCCACCCCTCCCTCCCCGAATACCGGGAGAACTTCACTTACCCCCAACCAAGCATCATCAATACTCTCTCATATCTGGAGAAGACATGATGTCAGTGAGTCTGAATAAAGAAAGGCCTAAGATAACATTGTCTCATCCGCTGAAGACTAAAAACACTTCATCACTGTACCAGAAATACACCGGGATTATCATCACAGACTGAAGAACTACAACACATCCTAACAAGTGTTTAAATTATGCCTTTACTTCAAACAGCAGCAACTCAAACCTCTTTCACTGCCATTATGAAAATCCTGCAACACAGCCAAAGCAAAATAACAGCAGCAATGCAAACATTTTTACACCAAAACACTAGATAGAACAGCTACAACTGGAGAACAACAGTACAAGCTACACCGCTACAGAGAAAGTTCCACGCTAGCGGAATCCCTCACCTTGGCTGCACAGCCAGAACACAGAGCGAACATCACCTCTGACAGAACAGGAGGCCACAGAGCTGAAAAGTTGGAATCTAAGGAGCCAGGCTCTACGCAACTACCAAAGGCTTTAAAAACAATGCACGACCTTACTGCCTTCCGGAAATTACTAAAGACCAACCTGTTCAAAAAGACATACCATAATGAGACATCATAAATGACCTAACATCAAAACTCTACCAGAACCAGATGAAACCGAATTCTTTACACCTGATTGCTTCAATCAATTTGTCACCAATGAACATTAACGTCCTACCCCCCTATCTCTCATGCCTGAAATGAACTGTTTATCCAACTTACTTTATAATTTACTTCAACATTTATGAACTTTAATGTAATAATATGTTGTATTTCTTATTCCGGAAATGGCGATCGCCATTACGGCATACTGTAAGCCACATTGAGCCTGCAAATAGGTGGGAGAATGTGGGATACAAATGCAACAAATAAATACATAGAACACAGAAAGAAATGCATTTCCTCCTGTACTGCGTAAAACAAAGATCAGAGATGCACATTTTCCAAAACCGAGAGAGAAACATCAGGAATGAGCAGGAAAAATTCTGGACATCTAAATAGCAGATCAAATTTTATGTAGACAAATGCAAAGTGATGCACATTGGGACGAATATTCTAAATAGTAGTTACCTGATGCTAAGGTCCACCTTGGGAGTCAACACCCAAGAAAAGAATCTAGGTGCCAGCCAAGGGCGTAGCTAGGTGGGAGCACGGGGGACTGGGCCCCACCAGATTTAGTTCGAGTCCCTGGTTTTGCTGGTGGTGGTCCCCAATCCCCACCAGCCGAAGCCTTCTTCAGTGCCGGTTTCTGGCGCGCCGCGTTCGCTGATCTGTGCTTTCTTGAGTCCTGACGTCCTGCACGTTCCTTTAAGTGAAACTGAGCATGCTCAGTTTCACTTAAAGGAATGTGTAGGTCACGACTCAAGAAAGCACAGATCAGCAAACATGGTGCGCCGGAGACCGGCGGTGAAGAAGGCATCGGCTGGTGGGGATTGGGGACCACCACCAGCAAAGGTACCTTGTGGCAGCGGTGGCACCGGGGGGGGGGGGGGGGGAAGTCAGAAGTGGCAAAGGAGGGGTGGCGGCTGGGGGAGGCGGGCTAAAATGTGCCCTCCCACTGGGCTCTGGACCCCCCTCCCATCGAGGTCTGGCTAGGCCCATGGTGCCAACTGCCCATCTAGCCTAGTATCCTGCAATCCAGCAGTGGCCAATCCAGAATCCCAAATAGTACCAACCATCCATGCTACCAATCCCAAAGCAAGCAGTGGCTTCTCCATGTCTGCCTCAATAGAAGACTGTGGACTTTTCCTCCAGGAACTTGTCCAAACCTTTTTTAAACCCAGATACGTTAATCACTGTTACCACATCATCCAGCAAAGAGTTCCAGAGCTCAACTATACTTTCAGTGAAAAAAATATTTCCTCCTATTTCCATGTAGTTTCGTTGGAAGCAGCATACTGGACTAGATGGACCATTGGTCTGATCCAATATGGCTATTCTTATGTTCTGTTAGAGTGATGTTATAATGTCTGCAAAAAGTTTCCAGTGGATGAGATTCGTCACTTTGTGTCTTTCCATATAGAAAATTTCTGCCATTAGAACTTTATAGTTAAGTAGGAATTGAGTAGCTATTTCCATCTCTTTCTTACAGAATCTAGGGAAAGGGAAATGGGACTTGATATACCGCCTTTCTGAGGTTTTTGCAACTACATTCGAAGTGGTTTACATATATTCAGGTACTTATTTTGTACCAGGGGCAATGGAGGGTTAAGTGACTTGCCCAGAGTCACAAGGAGCTGCAGTGGGAATCAAAATCCACTGCACTAACCACTAGGCTACTCCTCCACTCATTCCACCAATAAGAGCCAACCTCATCAGTGATGTCACAATGGCTTGATTGCCAGATACAGTAGGATCAAAGTCCACTGCACTAACCACTAGGCTACTCCTCCACTCATTCCACCAATAAGAGTCAACCTCATCAGTGATGTCACAATGGCTTGATTGCCCGATACTTGGCTCACTTCTGATATTGTGATGTCATAAGGGAAAGGGAAATGGGACTTGATATACCGCCTTTCTGAGGTTTTTGCAACTACATTCAAAGCGGTTTACATATATTCAGGTACTTATTTTGTACCAGGGGCAATGGAGGGTTAAGTGACTTACCCAGAGTCACAAGGAGCTGCAGTGGGAATCGAACTCAGTTCCCCAGGATCAAAGTCCACTGCACTAACCACTAGGCTACTCTTCCACTGGAGCTGATACTGTGATGTCATAATGCCTCATTCCACCAATAAAAGCCAACCTCATCAGTGATGTCACAATGGCTTGATTGCCAGATACAGTAGGATCAAAGTCCACTGCACTAACCACTAGGCTACTCCTCCACTCATTCCACCAATAAGAGTCAACCTCATCAGTGATGTCACAATGGCTTGATTGCCCGATACTTGGCTCACTTCTGATATTGTGATGTCATAAGGGAAAGGGAAATGGGACTTGATATACCGCCTTTCTGAGGTTTTTGCAACTACATTCAAAGCGGTTTACATATATTCAGGTACTTATTTTGTACCAGGGGCAATGGAGGGTTAAGTGACTTGCCCAGAGTCACAAGGAACTGCAGTGGGAATCGAACTCATTTCACCACAGGATCACTAACCACTAGGCTACTCCTCCACTAGCAACATTCCATGTAGAATCTCAAATAGGGAAAGGGAAATGGGACTTGACATACCGCCTTTCTGTGGTGTTTGCAACTACATTCAAAGTGTTTTATATGGTACTAGTAAGAAACGCCTGTTTCTCAATCAAATGAAACAGGTGCTAGCAAGGGTTTTATCTATTTGTGTTTGTTTTGACTTGAACTGTTTTAATATACGTTTGTTTGTTTTTTTTTATTGATAATTTGTGTTTGAGTGGAGTTCCTAAGTGTTGTACATAATTGTTCTATTGACAGAGGAGGGGTAGTTTTTGGCTTTTTCAGTGTGTGTGTATATGATTCAGACAGTAACTGTGTATGTGATAGTTAGATTGTGTGTGTGTTTCTGACAGTGACAGTGGTGGGGGTGGGTTTGATGAACTGTAATGGTGCATGAGTGTGTGTGTGTGTGTGTGTGAGTCAGTAATTGTGTGTGTGTGTGACAGTTACCTTGTGGGGGGGGGGGGGGGGTTGGGGAACTGTCCTGCTTATAATCGAACGAGAATAACGCCCAAGTTCCGACCTAAATCGGGAGATGGGCGTTCTTCTCACAAAAACAAATAAAGCGGCATAATCGAAAGCCGAACTTTGGACGCTTTCAACTGCACTCCGTCGCGGATGCGGACAAAGTTGACGGGGGAGTGTCGGAGGCGTGGTGAAGGCGGAACTGGGGCGTGGTTATCACCCGAACAGAGATGGGCGCCCTTCGCCGATAATGGATGCGTTTGTAGCTAGAATTTAGGGCACTTTTCCTGGACCCTGTTTTTTGACGAATAAGGCCCCAAAAAGTGCCCTAAATGACCAGATGACCCCCAGAGGGAGTCGGGGATGACCTCCCCTGACTCCCCCAGTGGTCACTAACCCCCTCCCACCACAACAAATGATGTTTCACAACTTTTTACTTTCACCCTCAAATGTCATACCCTCCTCCCAAGCAGCAGTATGCAGGTCCCTGGAACAGTTGTTAGGGGGTGCAGTGGACGTCAGGCAGGTGGACCCAGGCCCATCCCCCCCCTACCTGTTACAATTGTGCTGCTTAATGCTACTAGTCGTCCAACCCCCCCCAAACCCCCTGTACCCACATGTAGGTGCCCCCCTTCACCGCTTAGGGCTATAGTACTGGTGTAGACTTGTGGGCAGTGGGTTTTGAGGGGGATTTGGGGGGCTCAACACCCAAGGGAAGGGTGCTATGCACCTGGGAGCTCTTTTACCTTTTTTTTTGTTTTTGTAAAAGTGCCCCCTAGGGTGCCCGGTTGGTGTCCTGGCATGTGAGGGGGACCAGTGCACTATGAATCCTGGCCCCTCCCACGAACAAATGCCTTGCATTTATTCGTTTTTGAGCTGGGCGATTTCATTTTCCATTATCGGTGAAAAGCAAAAACGCCCAGCTCACACCTTGGCGAATAAAGCATGGGCGTCTATTTTTTTTAAAAAATACGGTTCACTCCGCCCCTTCACGGACCCGTTCTCGGAGATTAACGCCCATGGAGATAGGCGTTTCTGGTCGATTATGCCCCTCTGTGTGTGCTGTGTGTCACAGAGAGAGATCGTGTGTTTATGTGTAAGTGAGACAGGGGATGGTTTCTCAGAGGGTGGTACAGTTTTTTTTTTTCTGTCAGAATGAGAGAGGGGGTGGGGTGATGGGTGTGGTGAAGTGGTCTGTGTCGGTGTTGGGCTTGTATTGGGGTTCCGAAGTGTTTATCATCTGTGTTGTATTCTCCAAGGAGGGGTCAGTGTGTGTGTCTATGAGACAGACAGTGATTGTGTATGTCAGAGAGTTATCGTGTGTGTGTGTGTGTGTGTGTCTGACAGTGCCAGAGGTGAGGGTTACATTTTATTTTCTCTGTCAGAATGACAGAGTAGGGGGGGGAGGTTTTAGATGTTGCATGAGTGTGTGTGTGAGTCAGTAATTGTGTGTGTGGGGGGGGGGGGGGTGAACTGTGTGTGTTGTGTGTCACAGAGAGAGATCGTGTGTGTATGTGTGAGACAGGGGAGGTGTTCTGAGTGATAGGGTAACATAGTAGATGACGGCAGAAAAAGACCTGCACGGTCCATCCAGTCTGCCCAACAAGACAAACCTGTGTGTAAACCTTACCTTGATTTGTACCTGCCTTATTCAGGGCACAGACCGTACAAGTCTGCGCAGCAGTACTTCCCGCCTCCAACCACCAGTCCCGCCTCCCATCACCGGCTCTGGCACAGACCGTACAAGTCTGCCCTCCACCATCCTCGCCTCCCAACCACCAACCCCTCTTCCCCCCACCTGCTCCGCCACCCAATTTCAGCTAAGCTTCTGAGGATCCATTCCTTCTGCACAGGATTCCTTTATGCATATCCCATGCATGTTTGAATTCCGTTACCGTTTTCATCTCCACCACCTCCCGCGGGAGGGTGTTACATTTTGTTTTCTCTGTCAGAATGACAGGGGGGGGGGGGGAGGTTTTAGATGTTGCGTGTGTGTGTGTGTGTGTGTGTGTGTGTGTGTGTGTGAGTCAGTAATTGTGTGTGTGTGTGGGGGGGGGGGGGGACTGTGTGTGTTGTGTTTGTGTGGGAGGGTGAACTGTGTGTGTTGTGTGTCACAGAGAGTTGTATGTGTGAGACAGGGGAGGTTTTCTGACAGGGTGCTACTTTTTTTTTTCTCTGTCAGAATGCTGCTGTTGCTTGGGCTCTCTGGATGACATCATCCGAGGCTTCAGTCCCAGGCACAGCCAATCAGAATGGAGGCACGGGCCCAGGCAGCTTCATGGAATGTTCATGGTGCAAATTATTATATAGGATAAACAGGTACTTATTTGTACCTGGGGTAATGGAGGCTTAAGTGACTTACCCAGAGTCACAAGGAACTACAGTGGGAATCGAATCCAGATTACAAGGATCAAAGTCCACTGCACTAACCACTAGGCTACTCCTCCACTAGCAACATTCCATGTAGAATCTCAAATAGGGAAAGGGAAATGGGACTTGATATACCGCCTTTATGTGGTTTTTGCAACGTGTAATTAAACTCTGGAATTCGTTGCCAGAGAATGTGGTAAAGGCGGTTAGCTTAGCAGAGTTTTAAAAAGGTTTGGATGGCTTCCTAAAGAACCTTGTGACCTTGGTCAAGTTGCTTTATCTCCCACTTCATCAGGTACCTGCTTAAGGATAAGTTCTCAGGGGCAGGTGTACATTATACTTGAATATTTATGACCTCTGTACAGAGCCTTATCCTCACAGGGCTTTTGGTACACACTGAGTACAATCTTGCAAGCTTCTCTCTGCACCTCTGTGTCCTTTCAGTTCATCTTAATAATGACTTATGGACTTCTCTTTTAGGAAGGTATCCAAACCTTTTTAAAACCTGCTAAGCTAACCGCTTTTACCACATTCTCTGGCAACGAATTCCAGAGTTTAATTACACATATAATCTACTATAATAAAAAGCACCGTCAACGTTCTGAAGCTGACTCCGTGGCTTCAGTGACGGGTTTGTAACGGTGTCACATCTCTCTCTGCCCCGCCCTCACGTCAAAACGTGATGACGTCGAGGGCGGGTAATCAGAAGGCAGGACTGACGGCCAGGGCTTTCAATAACGCCGCCGCCACTTCCACAGAGCTAATCTGGGGACACAGTACAATCGCAGGGTGGCTGGAGGGGGGGCAGGGGAGAGAGCAGAATCGCTGGGTAGCTGGAGGGGGGGACCAGGGGAGAGAGGAGAATCGCTGGGTGGCTGGGGGGGGCAGGGGAGAGAGGACAAGCACACACACTCTCTCTCACAGATACACTCGCACCCAGTCTCACTCGCACACACACACTCGCACGGTGCTGCCAACCACGCAGAGGGGGGGAGAGGCAGGGGGTCCTGAGACCACAGGGGAGGGGAGGGGATCCTGAGACCAGAGGGGGGGAGGGGGGAGGTATCTCTGTCACACACACTCTCTCTCTCTCTCACACACACTCTCTCACAGTCAATGTCTTTCTCTCTCTCTCACTCCCAGTCTCTCACACTATGTCTCACACTGTATCACATTCACTTTCTATGTGTCACACAGTCACTCTCTCGGTCTCACAGAGAGTCTGTGTATCGCACACATACTCTCTCACACTCTGTCTCACACACACACTCTCTCTCATACACAGTGTATCTGTGTGAAACACACTCTCTCACAGTCACTGTGTCTCACATACACACTCGCATTCAAACACACACACACACTCTCACAGACACAATCACACCCAGACTCTCTCTGTCACACACTCACACATTCACGCTCTCTCTCTGTCACACAGTCACTCTCACACACTCTCTCTCTCTCTCTCAAACATACACACTCCGAGGAAAACCTTGCTAGCGCCTGTTTCATTTGTGTCAGAAACAGGCCTTAGTTACTAGTTAAGAAATAATTGTTTACAATTTTTTTTTTTACATTTGTACCCCGCACTTTCCCACTCATGGCAGGCTCAATGCGGCAGGCAATGGAGAGTTAAGTGACTTGCCCAGAGTCACAAGGAGCTGCCTATGCCGGGAATCGAACTCAGCTCCTCAGTTCCCCAGGACCAAAGTCCACCACCCTAACCACTAGGCCACTCCTAGTAGCTTCATTGCATGCCCCCTAGTCCTAGTATTTTTGGAAAGAGTAAACAAATGATTCACGTCTACCTGTTCCACTCCACTCATTAATTTATAGACCTCTATCATATCTCCCCTCTGCCATCTTTACTCCAAGCTGAAGAGTCCTAGCCGCTTTAGCCTTTCCTCATCGGGAAGTCGTTCCATCCCCTTTATCATTTTTGTTTTAGACAGAGTTGTGCAGATGAGCTGTTAAAACAAATTTCTGGATGAAAGGATTCAGTATGAAAGAAAGAAATACACATTACTCTGTGCTCTCATTTGTTCAGTCTCTTTTTCTCTCCCCCCCCCCCCCCCCCCCCCCACCATATCTCCATTAGCGACCCATGCAGGAGAGGGGCAGAATTTGTCCTGCTGGGAAAGTTGTTTGAAGTTCTCTCTGCTGGAGTGCAGACCTCCCTCCTATGATCAGACCCTCAAGAGCGGAGGGCACTTCAGTAGATCCCAGGACCCCTTAAGCAAGCCAACCGAGTCACCTGCACTCACACTCACTAATGACTTCCAGATCCGACATGTGCTACACAACAACAGACCTTCAAAGAAAGAGAAACATCTAACGACACCCAGCTTAAAATGATGATATTTACACTCTTTGAAACATCACGGATTATGTTACGAATTTATGAATGTTAAGAAATCCTCAAACTCTGATCTCCTAAACCAGATTGCTATTTACTAAGCTGCGAGTGGAAACTAATACAGGATTCTCTACTGCAATGCAAGTGAATAAGGAGCTCCATTGTATCATGCAAAGTAGGAGCCAATGTACACAGGCATGGTGAAAATATTGCCCCTCAAAAAAATATATGTATGTAAATATGCATTTCTACAGTGCTACTAGCTTCCTGTTTGCTTTTTGCTCGCCTCCGCACACTGGACAGAAGATTTCAGTGTATTGTCTACAGACACCCAGATCTTTTTCTTGGAGTGCCGACTCCTAAGATGAACCCTAACATCAGGGAACTATGATTTGGATTATTCTTCCCAGGTTAAATATCATCTGCCATTTGGATGCCCTGTTTTCCAATTTCCTAAGGTCTTCCTGCAATATTTCACAATCCACATGTGTTTTGACAACTTTGAATAGTTTTGTGTCATCTGCAAATTTAAATCACCTCACACGTTCCCATTTCTAA
Source organism: Microcaecilia unicolor (assembly GCF_901765095.1). Lineage (NCBI taxonomy): Eukaryota > Metazoa > Chordata > Amphibia > Gymnophiona > Siphonopidae > Microcaecilia > Microcaecilia unicolor. The sequence continues at coordinate 2,565,833 of NC_044031.1, forward strand.
ATCATTTATAAAAATGTTAAATAGCACCAGTTTCCAAGTTTATTTAAAATTTCATATACTATCCAAAAGACTACTACTACTACTATTTAGCATTTCTATAGCGCTACAAGGCAAACGCAGCGCTGCACAAACATAGAAGAAAGACAGTCCCTGCTCAAAGAGCTATGTAATAAAAGTGAGCCAAGTATAGGACAATCAAGCCATTGTGACATCACTGATGAGGCTGGCTCTTATTGGTGGCCTGAGGCATTATGACATCACAATATTAGCTCTGGTTACAAGAGACTACTATTACTACTATTTAGCATTTCTATAGCGCTACAAAGCGTATGCAGCGCTGCACAAACATAGAAGAAAGACAGTCCCTTCTCATCGGTTTACAATTCAATATAAACTAATAAAAAGAACACCACGGTTAATAAAATAGAAAAAAACCATTGCAAATTGCAAACAAGAAAAAGGAAACAAATTCTTAAAACATAAACAAGCATGTAACGTATAAACGGATATATCCGGTGCTGATCAGTCTGGCCTCAACCGACAGGTCAACGAGCAGTTGTGAAGTAAAAAGGAAAAGAGAATGTTAAACTCAACTCCAAAGGCCCAGTACTGATCCCTGTGGCACTCCACTATCCACCCTCCACTGCGAGAATTGGCCATTTAACCCTACACTCTGTTTTCTATTCATCAACCAGTTTCTAATCCACAAGACAACATTGCAGGGGCGGACTGAGAGTGGTCTGGGTCCCCTGCCACTGAGAGTGGTCTGGGTCCCCGGGCACCGAGAGTGGTCTGGGTCCCCTGCCACCGAGAGTGGTCTGGGTCCCCTGCCACCGAGAGTGGTCTGGGTCCCCGGCTACCGAGAGTGGTCTGGGTCCACGGGCACCGAGAGTGGTCTGGGTCCCCAGCTACTGAGAGTGGTCTGGATCCACGGGCACCGAGAGTGGTCTGGCTCCATGGGCACCGAGAGTGGTCTGGGTCCACGGGCACCGAGAGTGGTCTGGGTCCCCTGCCACCGAGAGTGGTCTGGGTCCACGGGCACCGAGAGTGGTCTGGGTCCCCAGCTACTGAGAGTGGTCTGGATCCACGGGCACCGAGAGTGGTCTGGCTCCATGGGCACCGAGAGTGGTCTGGGTCCCCGGCTACCGAGAGTGGTCTGGGTCCACGGGCACCGAGAGTGGTCTGGGTCCCCAGCTACTGAGAGTGGTCTGGATCCACGGGCACCGAGAGTGGTCTGGCTCTATGGGCACCGAGAGTGGTCTGGGTCCCTGGCCACCGAGAGTGGTCTGGGTGCATGGGCACCGAGAGTGGTCTGGGTCCCCTGCCACTGAGAGTGGTCTGGGTCCCCTGCCACCGAGAGTGGTCTGGGTCCCTGGCCACTGAGAGTGGTCTGGGTCCCCAGCTACTGAGAGTGGTCTGGGTCCCTGGGCACTGAGAGTGGTCTGGCTCCACGAGCACCGAGAGTGGTCTGGGTCCCCTGCCACCGAGAGTGGTCTGGGTTCCCGGCTACCGAGAGTGGTCTGGGTCCATGGGCACTGAGAGTGGTCTGGGTCCCCTGCCACCGAGAGTGGTCTGGGTCCCCTGCCACTGAGAGTGGTCTGGGTCCCTGGGCACTGAGAGTGGTCTGGCTCCACGAGCACCGAGAGTGGTCTGGGTCCCCTGCCACCGAGAGTGGTCTGGGTCCCCAGCTACCGAGAGTGGTCTGGGTCCACGGGCACCGAGAGTGGTCTGGGTCGCCTGCCCAGCTGCTGCCTGAGACCCCCCCCCCCACAGCCACTTTGCTGCTCCCCCTACTGCCACAGCCAACACCCCCGCTTCCCCAGTCCTATCTGAAGGGCCCTGGTGGTCTACTGGTCTCTGCGGGTGGGGGAGGGGAGGGAAGCATGTTCCTTCCTGCCTACTGCGCTGCTGCTATTACTGTGCCTGCTGGTGCCACTGTGTTTTCAAAACGGCGGCCAAGACTTCCAATGGTAGTCTTGTGGGTCTTGACAGTCTCACGAGGCTGCTGCAGGGAGTCTGTCGCGAGGGGGAATAGCGCCAGCACAACGGGCAGGAAAGGACATGTTCCCTCCTCCCTGCAGAGGCCACTAGATCACCAGTTGTGCACTTTTAAAGGTAGGACTGGGGAGGGCTGTAGTGTGCAGCGGGCATCAGGGCCGAGCCTCTGGGCCCTCGGGCACTGGCTGGTTGCCTGAATGGCCAATCCTCCCCTGCAACATTGCCTCCTATTCCATGGGTTTTTAATTTTCTCAGGAGTGTGTCATGAGGGACTTTGTCAAACGCTTTCTGAAAATCTAGATACACTACATCGACCGGCTCACCTTTATCCACGTATGTACATAAGTACATAAGTAATGCCATAGTGGGAAAAGACCAAGGGTCCATCGAGCCCAGCATCCTGTCCACGACAGCGGCCAATCCAGGCCAAGGGCACCTGGCAAGCTTCCCAAACGTACAAACATTCTATACATGTTATTCCTGGAATTGTGGATTTTTCCCAAGTCCATTTAGTAGTGGTTTATGGACTTGTCCTTTAGGAAACCGTCCAATCCCTTTTTAAACTCTGCTAAGCTAACCGCCTTCACCACTTTCTCCGGCAACGAATTCCAGAGTTTAATTATACGTTGGGTGAAGGAACATTTTCTCCGATTTGTTTTAAATTTACTACACTGTAGTTTCATCGCATGCCCCCTAGTCCTAGTATTTTCGGAAAGCGTGAACAGACGCTTCACATCCACCTGTTCCACTCCACTCATTATTTTATATACTGAGTGGAGTGGAACAGGTGGATTCGCGGCTTCAAAGAAATGAAGCAGCTTGGTGAGGCAAGACTTACCGATGATCAACCCTCTTCAGGTCAGTCTAGAGACAGCAGCTGCTTAAGCTCTGAGCCGTGAAGGGGGCCAGTGGGGAACAGGGAATCTGCAGTGCCCACTCTTGAGGAGTAAAGGAGAACTTGAACATAGTTGTGTATTTCCAACAAGGCGGCAAAAAAAAAAAAGAAGGTAAAAACCTCACGCTGCGGTGAGATGTAGAACAAAATAGTGAGGAAAAACCAAGGAGGATACAAACCCCCCCCCCCTTTTATTGGGTTTCTAAAAAGCGACCCGACACAGCCGTGTTTCGGCCCTAAGGCATGCCTCAGGGGTCTTGATCAATCTCAGGTGTTGCAGTGTAATGTAATACACCATTGAGAATTTGTGCCCAAATATTGGATAATCAAAAAACTTCTTTAGTCTCTTCTCCTTGGAAAATGGCGTATTGTCAGTTAAAAAAACAAAAATGAGGATGTTATAATGCCTTTGTATCGCTCCAGGGTGCGACCGCACCTCGAATATTGTGTTCAATTCTGGTCGCCGACACTCTTCTCCAACACCGCCAACTCCAGGCTCCTCTCATTCTGCCTCGCCTCACCCTATGCTTGGAACAACCTTCCTGAGCCCTTACGCCAAGCCCCCTCCCTGCCCATCTTCAAGTCTTTGCTTAAAACCCACCTCTTCAATACTGCGTTCGGCACCTAACTCCTACCGTTCAGTAAATCCAGACGGCCCCAATTTGTCTGCCCCTATCGGACTGTCCGTTCACATGTCTCTTAGATTGTAAGCTCTTTGAGCAGGGACTGTCCCTCTATGTTAAATTGTACAGTGCTGCATAACCCTAGTAGCGCTTTAGAAATGTTAAGTAGTAGTACTAGTAGTTAGAAAAGGTGCAGAGAAGGGTGATGAAAATGATAAAGGGGATGGGACGACTTCCCTATGAGGAAAGGCTAAAGCGGCTAGGGCTCAGGGTTTTTAGTTCAGGTTTTCTAACTGACAATACGCCATTTTCCAAGGAGTGGATTGAATGCCACTTCCGTCTAATCTCATTTGGTGAATTAAGTGTGATCTCCATGATACCAAAGATGGCCCCTGATGTGACAACCAGGATCTCAAGATGGTATTGAACCCCAAAAATATGGCCGTCTGTATGAATCTCTTGAAACCACCGTTAAGCTATATTTGTTGAAAAGAAACAAGGGATCATAGACTAGGTTTTTTCCACAGCACTCAAGATGCTTGCCCAGCATTGTTTGACCTGAGGGCACAACCTAAGCATATGCCCGAGGGTAGCAGACCCACTCCCACATTTTGGGCAAGAGCCATCACTTGATATGGTTGCTCGTAATGCCCTGCTGGGTGACATGTACATCCTTAAAAGAAATCTGTACAACTTCTCCCGCTGTGGGATTGACATTCTCATCGAATACAGGTCTTTAATATACGCTTTGCACAAATCAACTGTCACTTCACAACCTAAGTCACATGACCAGCAAGAGGCCAAGCGCACATAACCCAACTCTGTAACGGTATCTTTCTACTTCTGATGGTGAAATTTTAGCGGTACAGATTGCTGAGCCCCTAATGAATACGTCTCAGTTTGTACATCTAGGACATCCTCTGTCAAGTCCGTCCACTGTAGGGTGGAAATATAGTGTCGTAATTGAAAATATGCAAACTGCTGAACTTCTGCTATTCCAATTAGGCGTGATTTATAGAAAACATGTAGCGACCGTTCCCGTGACTAAAATTTCGGCCCAGCCATTTACACAACTAAAACCTGGTGTAAAATGCCCCACGTGTTTTTTAGGCGCAGATCAGGCACATTCTGTAATTTTCGTGAATGCCCATGGCCACGCCCCTTTTGTGATCCACTCAGTAGAAATTATGCACACCACTTTACAGAATACGCTTAGAAAGTTGCATATGTAAATTCTAAATGCCAATTAGTGTCGATAATTGCTCCTTTGCTGATTTGCGCTCATCTTTAGTCACTATGGACCCTTTTTCTAAGCCGCGCCAGCGCACGTATCTTTCGTGTGCACACCAGGGCAGTTTTTACCGTGTCCTGGAAAAAAGGGTGTTTTTTTTAAGGTATGCCCATTTTTGGCCTGAGACCTTACCGTCACCCACTGACTTAGCGGTAAGGTCTCATGTACTACCCGGGTGGTAGGCATGCAGCAAGCGCCCTCTACTGTCTACTGCTGGGTAAGCGCCATGTGGTAGAAAATAGTAACATGGAGGGGCATAATCAAACGGGGCTGGCCATCTATTTGGGCGGCCATCTCTAAGGCCGGCCCCGTAAAGCGCCATACCCAACTGTATTATCGAAACAAGATGGCCGGCCATCTTTCGTTTCGATAATACGGTCGGGGCCGGCCAAATCTCAACATTTGGGCTGGTGTTAGAGATGGCTGCCATTGGTTTTTGCCGATAATGGAAACTAAAGGCGGCCATCTCAAACCCGGCCAAATCCAAGCCCTTTGGTCATGGAAGGAGCCAGCATTCGTTGTGCACTGGTCCCCCTGACATGCCAGGACACCAACTGGGCACCCTAGGGGGCACTGCAGTGGACTTCACAAATTGATCCCAGGTGCATAGCTCCCTTACCTTGGGGGCTGAGCCGCCAACCCCCCCCCCCCCAAAAACCCACTACTCACAACTGTACAACACTACCAAAGCCCATAAAGGGTAATGGGGGGGGGCACCTACATGTGGGTACATTGGGTTTCTGGTGGGTTTTGGAGGGCTCCCATTTACCACCACAAGTGTAACAGGTAGGGGGGGATGGGCCTGGGTCCACCTGCCTGAAGTGCACTGCACCCACTAAAAACTGCTCCAGGGACCTGCATAGTGCTGTGATGGGGCTGGGTATGACATTTGAGGCTGGCATAGAGGCCGGGACAAAAATGTTTATATTTTATTTTTTGGGTGGGAGGGGGTTGGTGACCACTGGGGGAGTAAGGGGAGGTGACCCCCGATTTCCTCCGGTGGTCATCTGGTCGGTTGGGGCATTTTTTTGAGGCTTGGTCCTAAAAATAAATGGACCAAGTAAAGCTGGCCAAGTGCTCGTCAGAGCCGGTCTTTTTTTTCCATTACCGCCTTCGGTACACTGCCGACACGCCCCTGCTTCAACTGCTTTCCGTCGCAGGGCCGGCCAAAGTTCAAGAGGGTGTGTCGGCAGTGCACCGACGGCGGGACAGGGGCGTGGTTAACAGATGGCCGGCCTCGGCCGATAAAGGAAAAAAGAAGGCCGGCCCTAACGAGCATTTGGCCGACTTTACTTGGTCCCTTTTTGTCATGACCAAGCCTCAAAAAGGTGCCCAAACTGACTAGATGACCACCGGAGGGAATTGGGAATCACCTCCCCTTACTCCCCCAGTGGTCACCAATCCCCTCCCACCTCAAAAAAAAAAAAAATTTAAAAACATTTTTTGCCAGCCTCTATGCTAGCCTCAAATGTCATACCCAGCCCCATCACAGCACTATGCAGGTCCCTGGAGCAGTTTTAGTGGGTGCAGTGCATTTCAGGCAGGAGGACCCAGGCCCATCCCCCCCCCTCTACCTGTTACACTTGTGGTGGTAAATATTGAGCCCTCCAAAACCCCCAAAACCCACTGTACCCACATGTAGGTGCCCCCCCCTTCACCCCTTAGGGCTATGGTAGTGGTGTACAGTTGTGGGGAGTGGGTTTTGGGGGGGCTCAGCACCCAAGGTAAGGGAGCTATGCACCTGGGAGCAATTTGTGATGTCCACTGCAGTGCCCCCTAGGGTGCCTGGTTGGTGTCCTGGCATGTGAGGGGACCAGTGCACTACAAATGCTGGCTCCTCCCACGACCAAATGCATTGGATTTGGCCGGGTTTGAGATGGCCGCCATTAGTTTCTATTATCGGCGAAAACCAATGGCAGCCATCTCTAACGCCGGAGATCTCTAAGGGCGGCCCAAATGTTGAGATTTGGCTGGCCTCGACTGTATTATCGAAATGAAAGATGGCCGGCCATCTTGTTTCGATAATACGGTCAGGTACGCTGCTTTACGGGGCCGTCATTATAGATGGCTGGCCCCGTTCAATTATGCCCCTCTTTGTCTCATTAATCCATGCTTTTGAATATTCTCTGTAATTTTGTTCTTTATAATAGTCTCTACCATTTTGTCCGACATCGACGTCAGACTCACCGGTCTATAATTTCCCGGATCTCCCCTGGAACCTTTTTTAAAAAAAACCAGCCTTACATTGGCCACCCTCCAATCTTCCGGTACCACGCTCGATTTTAAGGATAAATTACATGTGTCTAACAATAGCTCCGCAAGCTCATTTTTCAGTTCTATCAATACTCTGGGATGAATACCATCCGGTCCAGGAGATTTGCTACTCTTCAGTTTGTAGAACTGCCCCAGTACATCCTCCAGGTTTAGAGAGAATTCATTCTCTGACTCGTCAGCTTCGAATACCATTTCTGGCACCTGTATCCCACAAGAGGGCGCACATGGATAGAGCCTGGGTGAGCTGACACTTGTTTACCTCAGAGACAGTTGCATGGAGACAAAATTTCACCTGTCCCCACTGGAATCTCCTCCATCCCCACCCATCTCCGGTACTAAAATAACCCGACTTAACAGTAGCCCATGTTGATAACCTTCCCCTCTCAGTGCTTATGGGGATTTCAATGCCATCGACCATATCCATTAATTTTTTTAGAACTATTACAAGTGCTGTGCTATCTTATTACCCACACTGTAAAATTCAAAGACCTTAAAGAAATACCCAAAGCAGAAATAAGCAATATATAAATGACACAATTTGCAAATCACATGCAGTGACCAAGAGCAAGACTTGACGTAAGCAGTAAAAACGCATCTGACGACGTACGAATTCTCAGTCCAGTCCCCTGATCAGTGAGAAGATGGTGACCATGGCGCAACAAAAGGAGAAGTAGGCTGGCCTGGCACTACATTTGGAACCCTGCAGGACCTGCGTCCATCCCCACGGACCTGGAGGGGATCCCCACGGGATTCTCGCTAACCCCATTCCCAGGCAGCTGTCTCGTTTGCCTAACTTATAGAATATTATAATTACGCACATATGGCCATCATTTAGGCGCTGTTCACGCTTACAACAGCTCAGTGGTTGGAGTACGTGCCCAGTGCTCAACGTCTAAATATCCTGGGATTTTATAAAACGAAAGTAGATACCTATGTTCTTCTACCGCAGGGGTTCTCAGCCCAGTCCTCGGGGGACGCAGCCAGCCGGTCGGGTTTTCAGGATATCCGCAATGATTACGCATGAGAGTTTTTCATGGCTTGCCTCCATTATATGCAAATCTCTCTCGTGCATACTCATTGCGGATATCCAGAAAACCCGATCGGCTGGCTGCATCCCGACGACTAGGTTGAGAATCCCCAAGGTGGCACTTTGAATTTGGCACTGCGACGGAGCACGATGGGTGTCATTTCTATTATGGTATGTAGGCAGAATTTGCATTGGTGCGCTAACAGCTGTGATCAATTGCGCTACGTCAGTGGCTGCTGTAAGCAAACGAGCCATCCAAAGCATGCAACCAATTGAATTTTCTAAGTTGTGGGCATGGTCCGGCCATGTGTTCTCCCCCCCCCCCCCCAGTTTATAGTTTATTAATTCTACCACCTTACATAAAAATATAATGTACTCACTTGTATCTCTAACCTAGGATTCAGCTCTGAAAAACATAAAATTGTGGAGTTCCCTTATAAGAATCCATTAAAAAACATGATGAACCCAGATATTCAATAACGGGCTGTTTCTGGTCACCGGCATTGAATATCCAGTTTAATTTTGGGCTGGTTTCAACTTAACCAGCCAAGCCGATATTCAGCGCTGGCCGGTTAATTGTAAACTGGCCAAAGATATTCAGGTATTTACGTGGCCCAATGTGGCTGATTACAATAGCTGGCTATCTCCTAGACCGGTGGTTCCCAGCCAGTCAGGTTATCAGGATATCCACAATAAATATTCATGAGAGAGATTTGCAATCAGTGAATGCAGTGCATGCAAATCTTTATGAATATTCATTGTGGATATTCTAAAATCCTGACTGGCTGGAGTTATCACCTCTCGCTTAGACTATTGCAACTTGCTTCTCACAGGTCTCCCACTTAGCCATCTCTCTCCTCTTCAATCTGTTCAAAATTCTGCTGCACGACTAATATTCCGCCAGTGTCGTTATGCTCATATTAGCCCTCTCCTCAAGTCACTTCACTGGCTTCCTATCCATTTCTGCATACAATTCAAACTCCTCTTAGTGACTTATAAGTGCATTCACTCTGCAGCTCCTCAGTACCTCTCCACTCTCATCTCTCCCTACATTCCTCCCCGGGAATGCCGTTCACTGGGTAAATCTCTCTTTTATCTGCCCCCTTCTCCTCCACCGCTAACTCCAGACTCCGTTCCTTTTGTCTTGCTGCACCATATGCCTGGAATAGACTTCCTGAGCCGGTACGTCAAGCTCCATCTCTGGCCGTCTTCAAATCTAAGCTAAAAGCCCACCTTTTTATTGCTGCTTTTAACTCCTAACCTTTATTCACTTGTTCAGAACCCTTATTTTATCATCCTCACTTTAATATTCCCTTATCTCTTGTTTGTCCTGTTTGTCTGTCCTAATTAGATTGTAAGCTCTGTCGAGCAGGGACTGTCTCTTCATGTTCAAGTGTACAGCGCTGCGTATGTCTAGTAGCGCTATAGAAATGATAAGTAGTAGTAGTCTTTGGGATTCCGGAATCTTTGCTACTCTTTGGGATTCCGGAATCTTTGCTACTCTTTGGGATTCCGGAATCTTGCTTCTCTTTGTTCTTATCCCTTATTTGTCCTGTTTGTCTGTCCTAATTAGATTGTAAGCTCTGTCGAGCAGGGACTGTCTCTTCATGTTCAAGTGTACAGCGCTGCGTATGTCTAGTAGCGCTATAGAAATGATAAGTAGTAGTAGTCTTTGGGATTCCGGAATCTTTGCTACTCTTTGGGATTCCGGAATCTTTGCTACTCTTTGGGATTCCGGAATCTTGCTTCTCTTTGTTCTTATCCCTTATTTGTCCTGTTTGTCTGTCCTAATTAGATTGTAAGCTCTGTCGAGCAGGGACTGTCTCTTCATGTTCAAGTGTACAGCGCTGCGTATGTCTAGTAGCGCTATAGAAATGATAAGTAGTAGTAGTCTTTGGGATTCCGGAATCTTTGCTACTCTTTGGGATTCCGGAATCTTGCTACTCTTTGTCTTTATCTCTTATTTGTCCTGTTTGTTTGTCTGTCCTAATTAGATTGTAAGCTCTGTGGAGCAGGGACGGTCTCTTCATGTTCAAGTGTACAGCACTGCCTAGGTCTGGTAGTTTATGCATTTTGGCACCTATCTGCTAATTAGGGTGCATTTTCACTCCTCTCTCCCCCACCCCCATTTTTACAACCTACCTGCCTCCCGAGTGCTTTACTGGGCAGACTAGACAGGTCATTTCAGTCTTTATCTGCTGTTACTGTCAAGTCAGAGAAAAATAGCTGAACAGGTTATAATTAAATGACTGTCCTAGTCTGAGAAACTATTTTTGGTGTGGTAAGGAGCTAAAAACTTTTAATTTTGATGCAAGCAGCTGCATCTCTCACTTAAGGGGTTCAGCGTGGACATTAAAAGCAGTGCAGGGAGTGTAGAGCCCTGAGGGTGGGGGGAAGCTTTGAACCACCATTGATACCATCTCATGAACATAGGAGTCGAATTCTGAAGCCGTACAGTTGACATTAAAATGCAATTAAAAAAAGCAGAGCAAAACGATGAGACCCGGGAGAGGGTGGGGGGGCTTCATCTGCCTGTACAGATCACCACTGAATGGTGAGAAGCCTCTCAGGGCCATATCCAAGCACCAATACAGATCGGGAAGGGGCTAAAACTAAAATAAAACACAGCAGCTGTTGTGCAGCTGAGCATTCAGGGATCATCTCCATGAAGAGGACAACCGAAATAGATCTGTGCTTCCCAAGCCGATTACGCTGGATGCAAAGAAAGTCCAGACCACTCAGAATGCAGCAGCCAGACTAATATTTGGCAAATCGCGATTCGGCAGTGCCAAGCCCCTCCGTGAAAAACTGCATTGGCTGCCAAACAAAGAACGTATTACTTTCAAAATCTGCACCCTGGTCCACAGGATTATCTATGGCCAAGTCCCAGGATATATGACAGAACTTATAGACCTACCAGATCATCTCGAACTTACCTAAACCTCCACTATCCAAACTGCAAAAAAATTAAACACAAAACAACCTATGCGTACAGCTTTTCCTATACAAGCACACAATTATGGAACACACTGTCAAAACTTCAGGAAATCATTATTATTATTAGCATTTGTATAGCGCTACCAGACGCACGCAGCGCTGAACACCTGACACAGAGAGACAGTCCCTGCTCAATAGAGCTTACAATCTAAAATACTGGGTGAGAAGGAACAAGGGGGGAGGGCAAATGAGTAGTGGCTAGGGGCCAAAAGCGGTGGTGAAAAGGTGGGTTTTCAGCATAGATTTGAAAACAGGTAGAGATGGAGCTAGACGTACAGGCTCAGGAAGTCTATTCCAGGCACACCCCGCCGACCCAACATAAATGCCTGCACTCTGCAACACAACATAGCCAAAGCTTGTACTGGACACTAAATCTTTCCTCTCTTTGATTCCCATTGTAACTGAAACATATGTTCCTTATTCAACCTGTATTTGTTTCTTTACCGGACTGGCGAATGCCTCTCCGGTACTATGTAAGCCACATTGAGCCTGCAAATAGGTGGGAAAATGTGGGATACAAATGTAAGAAATAAAAATAAATTTCTCCAAGGGAGGGCAGATACCAGAGATCACATTGAAAGGAGATGGGTGGGGGTTTACATCTGTCAGGATACGCACACATAGTAACATAGTAGATGACGGCAGAAAAAGACCTGCACGGTCCATCCAGTCTGCCCAACAAGATAAACTCATATGTGCTACTTTTTGTGTATACCTTACCTTGATTTGTACCTGTCCTTTTCAGGGCACAGACCGTATAAGTCTGCCCAGCACTATCCCCGCCTCCCAACCACCAGCCCCGCCTCCCACCACCAGCTCTGGCACAGACCGTATAAGTCTGCCCAGCACTATCCCCGCCTCCCACCACCGGCTCTGCCACCCAATCTCGGCTAAGCTCCTTAGGATCCTGTCAGCTATCACCGGGGAGGGGGGGAGAAGGAAGACATGCGGGCATACACACCGAGTTCAAGGATCACAGAGACCGAGGTGGTGGTCTCATCAGTCCTCCACATCAAGGGAGAAACTGGGGTTGAGAACATCACATCCTGCAGGTGAATGTACGGCTGCATGGATGGTGTCAGACAGCATTTCGGCTTTCCATGGGATGATTTCCAAGGGTTGTTGAGCAGAGATGGAATCCACTACCAAAGAAGGAGTGAATTATCTTCTGCTGAAGAAGTCCTTAGATGAACGTAGAGAGCGCTTGGGTTCTTCACCAAGGGGAGAGCAGAGACCTCTAGTGGCTGTACTTAGACACTGGGTTTTGACTTGTAAATAACCCCTCCTCAGCTTCTGGAAGAAGGGGAGGGCTCTCCCGACCAGTAAAGAAAAGGAGGCTTAGAACCTCAGCCACTTTTGAATTTCTTGGTCTTGGCTCCTGTTTCTCCGGACATAAGTCAGGGGAAGAGGGTCCTCGATTAGCCCAGCCACTGTGCCTGGAGAAGTAAAGGGTGGAAAGTATGGTCAGACCTTTGAGGCTTCTGCGCTAGCCTCCAGATGTGTGCTGGAACAGGGGAACCTCCACACCACCATTCCTGCAGATGAGGGAGGAACTGAAGAACCTACAGAAGATGCAGCCTTGAGAAGCAGCAGAGGACAAGGAAGAAGTCCCCCAAAATCAACAGAGAAGCTCCCATCAGGTGAAGAATCGGCTCAGAAAAGGGGCTACAGCAGTAAGACTGGATCTTCGGAGCCTCCAGAGAGCCCTAACAAAGCAAAGCAGATACTCGGAAGGGGTAATTTGCAAAAGGTTGCGTAAAGTTATGCACACTAAAGTAAAAATTCTACAGTGGCACGACACAGTAAGTCCACAGTTGGAAGCCGAAGTTTAGGTACGAGGACCTGCGTTAGCTCCACGGTTGGTGGAAATGCTCAAGTCTATCTGCTGTCAGTTCTGGCATCCCTTTTCACTTCATTATTTAATGCATTTATAGCCTGCCTAGCCAAACATCTAAGCGGGGTACAATGAAACACTCATAAAATAACACATAAAACATGCAAATAATTGTGGATATTTATAAAACATGCAAACACCCAAAGGTCCAAAAATACAACCACCAGATTTTCAACTGCTTCTTAAACTGGGACACAGAAGAAAGGTGGTGCATGGGAATTCCACAAACAGGGGCCAGCGACCACAAAAATTTGATTGTGAATGACCTCCAAATGCACCTGATGAAACGAAGGAAGGGGGGAAATGGGACTTGATATACTGCCTTTCTGTGGTATTTTGCAACTACATTCAAAGCGGTTTACATAGTATATATAAGTACATAAGTAAAGACCAAAGGTCCATCAAGCCCAGCATCCTGTTTCCAACAGTGGCCAATCCAGGTCACAAATACCCGGCAAGATCCCCAAAAACATTTTAAACTGCTTATCCCAGAAATAGTGGATTTTCACCAAGTCCATTTAATAATGGTCTATGGACTTTTCCTTTAGGAAGCCATCCAAACCTTTTTTAAACTCTGCTAAGCTAACCGCCTTTACCACATTCTCTGGCAACGAATTCCAGAGTTTAATTACACGTTGAGTGAAGAAAAATTTCCTCTGATTCGTTTTAAATTTACTACATTGTAGCTTCATTGCATGCCTCCTAGTCCTATTATTTTTGGAAAGCGTAAACAGATGCTTCACATCTACCCGTTCAACTCCACTCATTATTTTATAGACCTCTATCATATCTCCCCTCAGCTGCTTTTTCTCCAAGAAGAACAGCCCTAGCCGCTTTAGCCTTTCCTCATAGGGAAGTCTTCCCATCCCCTTTATCATTTTCGTCGCCCTTCTCTGCACCTTTTCTAATTCTACTATATCTTTTCTGAGATACGGTGACCAGAATTGAACGCAATATTCAAGGTGCAGTCGCACCATGGAGCGATACAAAGGCATTATAACATCCTCATTTTTGCTTTCCATTCCTTTCCTAATAATACCTAACATTTTATTTGCTTTCTTAGCCGCAGCAGCACACTGAGCAGAAGGTTTCAACATATCATCAACGACGACACCTGGGGCAATGGAGGGTTCAGTGACTTGCCCAGAGTCACAAGGAGCTGCGATGGGAATTGGACCCAGTTCCCCAGGATCAAGGTCCGCTGCTCTAACCACGAGGCTACTCCTAGTGAGGAACAAGTGATTAATAAGCCTCCAAGTAAGTAAAACATTAAATCTCTTTACAGAAAGGGGAAATAAAATAGCAAAGTGACATAGTACCGGTGTGGGGGGGGGGGGGGGGGGGGGGAATTGTGACTAGGATACAGTTAAAGGATATTTACACACCTCCAAGGGATAAATGTACTGGAGGAGGGAGAAGCTCAGGAAGGGAAACATTTCTTCATGGAAAGGGTGATGAGTGTGCAAAAACGGCTTCCCAGCAGAGGTGGAGGGGAATGAGGAATTTATCTGAACTCAAGAAAGCATGGGGCAAGCACTGAGGGGAAGTGAGGGGGGGTTGTAGAAACCTGGCTGTCAGTGCAGAGAAGCAGACTGGATGGTGTCTTTTGCCCTTAGTTTTTGTGTTTCTATGGGATGCATGCTGTCTCAATCAGTGAGCACACAGTGGGAGGGGGGCGGAGGTGGAGGGCGAGGGGGCATCTCTCAGGGTTGCTGGGGCAGGGGGCACTTCTCAAGGTCTGCAGCTGTCTCACCAAGGGAATCCACTGAAGAGAGAGAAGGGGAGGGGGTGTGCACGCTCTCAGGGCTAGTGAATGCATTCAGGGAGGGGGCACCCTTCAGGGTTTAGTGAATGCATGCAGGGAGGGGGAGGGGGCACCTGTCAGCAAGACAGGGCTTCCAGCCCTGACTGTTTAAAGAACAGATTTTTGGTCTGTCTTTCTCCTTTCATGACTCAGTCACGGACTCCTCTGTCTTGAACCTGCCAAGTCTCAGGGGACCGACTGGCCCTGCTAATTTGAGGTGAAAGAAAGCCCTGGAAGCATGCCAAAAAGCTCAGAGTCACACTTACCCCCCCTCAGCGTTGTGTGTTCACGACTGAGCAGCAGACTCCATGGCTGGCTGGAGAGGAGAAGCAGACACTGACAGAGGACTCAGCTCACAACTTCCTCCCTGGGATTTAGTCTCCAGGTCATGTGATGCAGCAGAGATTCCTAGACAGAGGATGAGACACTTTCTGGTGACACTGGCACAGGGCCCATGTGACCCACATGGACATCAGCACCAAACCAAAGAAATTGTCTTATCACTTTATTAGCGGGGGTAGAAGTGATTAATTGACGTCAGGTCTGGACTGACAATAAGATGTCCTGTGACCCCTGCACATTTATTCCGACACCCCCCCCCCCCCTTTTACTAAGCCGCACGCCAAATTATGGTAATTTCAATTTTGGCGCACATCTGCTACGCGCATCTGAAAGATATGTTTTATCATTATCATGGTACCCAAAATCCTTCAGTTATCACTAAATGTATACTTTTCCATGTATTTCTGTTACTCATGATGTATTGTAAGCCACATTGAGCCTGCAAAGAGGTGGGAAAATGTGGGATACAAATGCAACAAATAAATAAAATAAAATAACAAATAATATTTTTTATTTTCAGGTGCGCGTAACGGACGCTTGCCAAGTGGCATCTTGACGTACATAGATCATTTCCACCCAGATTCTTTACCGCTAGGTCTATGGCTGGCGGTAAGGTCTCAGACCCAACATGGACGTGCGGCAATTTTCATTTTGCTGCACGTCCATTTTCGGCAAAAAAAAAGAGGCATTTTTTACAGGCAAGCTAAAAAAAATGGATCAGCACGCACCCCAAACCCACGCCTACACTACTGCAAGCCATTTTTCAACGCAGCTTTGTAAAAGGACCCCTGATGTAGTTAAAAGTTTAAATAAGAAGCCTGATTTAAAAAACAAACATTTCCCAATATTCTTTCGGAAATTACTGGGGATCCCAGGCACGGCAGAGGATCGACTGGAGAGAATGAGCGAGACAAACTTTCGATTCTGTGGCCCTCCCGGTGATATTCGCTTTAGGTCTGGGCAGACTGGATGGACCGTGCAGGTCTTTTTCTGCCGTCATCTACTATGTTACTACGTAGGTCTGATTATTTACCATTTTGTTACTAGTAAACGTCTGCTGATTTAAGCAAACACAGGCACCAAGCCCAGAGCTGCTGTAACAATTTCTGTACTTCAGTCTCGAGAAGGGCAGGTGGGATTGCGGTTTATGAATGACTTAATTAGGATTGTCACATGAACAATTAAATGCAGAACTGGGCAAATGCACCACAGGAAAAAAATATATATATATACACCCAGGTAACGTAGAGAGAATTTAATCTAGAAAACAGGAGCCTCAAATTTATCATATACTGTATCACTATTGCTTTGTGCGACTACAAAAAAAAGGGGGTGGGGAGAAAAGATCACATTAAATAATCGCCAATCAAGATAAAATTCCAGTCTTTGAATTTGTCTATCATTATCACAGTGGCGTAGGAAGGGGGGCGGGGGGGGGGGCGGTCCGCCCCGGGTGCACGCCGCTGGGGGGTGTCGGCTCCGCGCTGGTGCACTGCCCTCTCTGCCCTGGAACAGGTATGCGCCCCGGGGGGTGCGCCTCAGCGGGAGGAGTGTGCACCCCAGTGGGAGGAGGGTGCGCCGTGCTGCACCCCGGGGGGGGGGGGGTGCGCAGCGGTGACCCGCCCCGAGTGTCAGCTCCCCTCGCTACGATGCATTATCAGTTAATAATAATAATAAAAACTCCACTCATAAATCAATATTATTAAAAAAAAGTGTTTATAAAAGATTAGGATTGTTAGTGAAATGTGAATTATCTGTAACTGGAATTGCTGGATATGTTGTGTTTTGCAAAATCACTCCGGGTTCTTTAAGGGAAGCGAAATGTATCTAAAGATTGATCCAGTTTGGGGAAAGCAGAAACCAGACTAAGGGAAAGGGAAATGAGACTTGATATACGGCCTTTCTGAGGTTTTTGCAACTACATTCAAAGCGATTTACATATATACAGTGGAGGAGTAGCCTAGTGGTTAGTGCAGTGGCCTTTGATCAAGGGGAACTGAGTTCAATTCCCACTGCAGCTCCTTCTGACTCTGGGCAAGTCACTTAACCCTCCATTGCCCCTGGTACAAAATAAGTACCTGAATATATGTAAACCGCTTTGAATGTAGTTGCAAAAACCTCAGAAAGGCAGTATATCAAGTCCCATTTCCCTTATTTTGGAGGGGGGGAGAGAGACACTAGATGGAAGGATCAGAAGACAGGGAAGACGCTGGATGGAAGGATGCAGAAAGGAAGAGGGGAGACATTGGAAGGATGGGGAGAGAAAGAGGGGAGCTGCTGGATGGAAAGGGGGAGAGGACAGAGTAGTGAAAGACTGGAGAACAAGAGGAAGGGACATGGGGAGAACAAGGGTGAGGAACAGATGAAAATCCATAGGTAGATGAAGTAAAAAGGAAATTAATGAATGGATAGTAAGAATGAATTAAATCTGGACAGAGAGAGAGAGGCAGGAAAATATTGAAGAAAACAAAGAAAAAGGAGAGAAAAATGGCAAATGAACAGGAAACCCTGGGAAGAGAGTTAAGAGAAGACGAAGGAAAGCAGAATGAAGAGACTGGGAGCAACACAGTTAGAAAAAGTAAATGGCCAGACAACAAAGGTAAAGAAAATAATGTTATTTTAAATTTAGATAAAGAAATGTGGTAACTGTGTTAATAAAGTTTAATAAATGCAAATAAAATAGAAAATAAGGTAATACCTTCACTGATTTTAAAACATTTTTTATTGGCTTTCAGAGACCAACACCTCCTGCCTCAGGTCAGGAGAGGATACCATAACAGCATTATACTGACCTGAGGCAGGAGGTTTTGGCCTCTGAAAGCTAATTAGGCTATTTCTGAAATGGCCGTGGGTTTGAGGTGTGCCAGAGGGCGGAGCCATGTAGAGTGGGTGGAGCCAAGGCTTCGACTGGCTTTGCAGAAAGGCGGATATAGAGAAAAGTCTTTTAACAGCACCAGCAAGGCATAACGACAGTCAGAGCATCAACGAACCATGAACACAGATTAAACTTGAGCTTTATATGATATGTGTCCAATAATTATAGATTGCTGTATTCAATTATGAAAGTCAGGTGGGGGGGGGGGGGGAGATAAGGCTGAAAGTTAATTGGGGGAGGGGAAGATAAGGCCTAAGGTTCACCTGGGTCTTCCCTACCCTTGCACCTTCTCTGCAGACAGAGCACAGTGTGATGGTCAATGGTGTCCACTGAGGCTGGGGGGTCTGGGGGAAGAGGACGTCACCTTTTCCGGTATCTTTATCTGTGATGCTACAGAGGCTGTAATTAACACTGCAGCCATGGGGGGGGGGGGGGGGGGGTTAAATTGAGAGGACCTTTGAATGGATAAAACTCACAGTCAGAGTTAACAAAACCCCTACACAGATCTGTGAAGCACGAGGGAACCTCGCCCTCCTACTTTCCACCTTGCTGCACTATGCAGCTGAATCGACTTCCTGAGCTGTTGAGTCATGCTCTCTCTCCAGCCTCAAATTCAGTCCAAAACCACATCTGTGCGAGGCTGCTGTTAAGTTTTAACCCCAATTAGTCACACAATCCGGCGAGGGTTAGGTTTATTATTGTGTATTGTAAAAATTCTTATAGCCCGCATACCTCATAAATCCTATGCGGATAAGAAAAACCACGTACATCATAAGAATCAACACTCACAAACATACATAAAACTATTATTATAACATCTCTTTATAATAATTCGTCTGTGATAAATCTGATCCTCTTTACTAAAGATCATTCAGTTTACTGCAGTGGCGTAACCAAAGGTGGGCTCGGGTGGGCCCAGGCCCACCCAGTAGCAGCACACCTATGAAGTGGCTGGCAGGGGTCCCCAAGCCCTACCAGCCAAAAACTCCCAACAACTGTCCCTCCTGCATACCTTGTAAATAGCAGATCTTCACCTGCAGCGAGCAGTGACTGATACACACTGTTCGCACCGGTCCTACAGCCTTCCCTCTGATATATTCCTGCCTCTGCGGAAACAGGAAATTGTGTCAGAGGGAAGGCTGTGGGGCCAACACGAGCAGTGTGTATTAGTTACTGCTTGCTGCCGGTGAAAATCTGCTACTTAAAAGGTATCCGGGGGGAGGAGGGATGTTTGAGAGACCATATGGCATGCAGGCAAGAGAAGGAGAAACCAAATCACTTGTAGGACAGGGTGGAGTTCTTCTGCCCACCCATGTTGGGCCCAGGCCCACCCAAAATTGGGTGCCTGGCTACACCCCTGGTTTACTGGACCCAAAGGCCTTCAGAAATGAAATACTGTAGAGAAGGAACTTGATAAGCTATATAAAAACATTTCAGATCTGAAATCTAGGAGAGTTACACGATCCTTGGTCCCTGCCCCAAAGGGCTTACAAGCTCATTTTTCTACTCGCGGCAATTCAGCATGTAGTTTCTCGCCCCACCCCACCACTGATCGACTCACCTTCCACCCCTACCTGAAGAAGGACTCAAAACACAGACACAACCGACCTGTTTGAAGCCAAACATTTTAAAGTTTCACCTTTCATTTTACTTTGTATTGTTAGAAGAGCTGAGAGTTAGCGTAGGCAGGCAACTGTGCTTTAACTGGGCAGATCTTAATCGTTTCACCAAAACAAATAAAAGCCAAAGGCTAATCTGAAGCTGAAGATCTTTGGCTGTGCTAACGTTAAACACCGAACCCAGCTGAAAAATACCTTGTCCCAGCGACGCTGGTACTTAAAAAGGGCTCCTGGATGCGACAGACCACCGGTGGGCGCCATTCCCCTGGAGCGAGGGAAGAGCTCGGAGATCATGAGAAACTCCGACGGCGTCAGCGCCAAGAACGTTACCGTGAGAGTTCAGCGTTATCCATCCCCCAAGTATTTGGAACTGTGTAAGAAGCTACCGCCAAGCTGGCTAACCTTTCGCACGCTTCACGTTTCAAG
Source organism: Microcaecilia unicolor (assembly GCF_901765095.1). NCBI lineage: Eukaryota > Metazoa > Chordata > Amphibia > Gymnophiona > Siphonopidae > Microcaecilia > Microcaecilia unicolor. The sequence continues at coordinate 2,585,898 of NC_044031.1, forward strand.
TTTATTTGATATACTGCAAATAATAATAAAAAAAATATCTAAGCTGTTTAGGATGAATAAAACCATAAAAAGGGCAGATAAGGATCAGAGCTCTGAAGTACAATTAAATCGTTATAATACGGAGAAGGTAAAGAGAGAAAAGTAATTACTTGAACACCAGAGGAGGGTAGGTAGTGAAAAGAGCACAAGGGACAGAACACAGAAGTACAGTGTAAAAATTGGAAGCCACTTATTTAGCTATAGAGGAAAAACCTGCGTGAACTAGTGAGTTTTCAGAAGGTCTACAATGTCAACACAATACGTAATAGAACATTTTAGTTGACAGTGAAGGGTATAAGCGAAGGTGGAACATATTAGATAGGTAACAGAGCAAGAGGAGTTAGAAAATAACAGAGAGGGGCATAATCGAACGGGGGCGCCCATCTCTAAGAACGGCCCCCTAATGAGGCATCCCCCTCCGTATTATCGAAACAAGACGGGCGGCCATCTTTTGTTTCGATAATACGGTCGGGGTCGGCCAAATCTCAACATTTGGGTCGACCCCAGAGATGGCCGGCATTGGTTTTCGCCGATAATGGAAACCGAGCCCGGCCATCTCAAAACCGGCCAAATCCAAGGCATTTGGTCATGGGAGGAGCCAGCATTTGTAGTGCACTGGTCCCCCTCACATGCCACGACACCAACCGGGCACCCTAGGGGGCACTGCAGTGGACTTCATTAATTGCTCCCTTGGGTGCTGAGCCTCCCAAATCCCCCCCCAAAACCCACTCCACACAACTGTACACCACACCATAGCCCTTATGGGTGAAGGGGGGCACCTACATGTGGGTACAGTGGGTTTCGGGTGGGTCTTGGAGGGATCCCATTTACCACCACAAGTGTAACAAGTAAGGGGGGGATGGGCCTGGGTCCGCCTACCTGAAGTGCACTGCACCCACTAAAACTGCTTCAGGGACCTGCATACTGCTGTCATGGAGCTGGGTATGACATTTGAGGCTGGCATAGAGGCTGGCAAAAAATGTTTTTAATTTTTTTTTTAGGTTGGGAGGGGGTTGGTGACCACTGGGGGAGTAAGGGGAGGTCATCTGGTTAGTTTGGGCACCCTTTTGAGGCTTGGTCCTGAAAATAAAGGGACCAAGTTATGTCGGCCAAATGCTCATCAGGGCCGGCCTTCTTTTTTCCATTATCGGCCCAGGGTGCCCATCTCTTACCCACGCCCCCGTCCCGCCTTCAGTACACTACCAACACGCCCCCTTGAGTTTTGGCCGGCCCCGCAACGGAAAGCAGTTTAAGGTGGCCAAAATCGGCTTTTGATTATGCCGATTTGGCCGGCTTCAGAAGGGCGGTGTTACGTTCCTCACCTGGCTCCAGGCCTGCACGGCCGAGTCATCGGCAAGCTGTGGTCCAGCGGAGATAGCCGGCCATCTTGGATGTGGTTTCTCCAGGAGAGGTCGGCCATCTTGGGATGGGCATCTCTGCTTGTGGCAGCCATCTTGGAGTTGGGTAGCTTCAGGAAGGAAGCCCATATTTGGACGTAGGGCATCTCTGCTGATGGGGGCAGCCATCTTGAATCAGCTGCACATGTTTGGGATTGATTCCTACACTATTTAAAGCCCTGCCTCCAGTCCTTCGTTGCTTCGGCCTCAATTGTGTTTGAGATCCAGGCCGGTGCTCCTTGTCTTCAGTTCCTGTGTTCCGGTGTTTCTGACCTTGGTTTGTTCCTGGACTACGCGTTGTGTTACTGCCTGCCTTGACCTTGGACTGTTTATTGACTATTCTTTGCTCTGCTGTTTACGGGCTCCTGGACTGTGTTTGTTTGCCCACCTGTCTGGTCAGTGGTCGTGCAACCCCGACTGTGGTGTCACTCCATCTTCGCCATGCTCAGTCGGGGCACAAGGGCTTACACATCCCCAGTCATAACAGGCGGCCATCTCCCGTTTTGTGTCGAAAGATGGGCGCCCTTCCCTTTCGAAAATAAGCAGGATAGTGACTTACATAGTAAATGATGGCAGATAAAGACCTGTACGGTCCATCCAGTCCCCAACAAGATAAACTCATTTTACATAAGGTGTGCATGTGCGTGATTTCCTTTAAGGACATTGAAGAAGTTCATAGAGTTTAAATTTATTGTATTGTGCTGGTAGCCAATCGGTTGCAGTAGGCTGTTTACTATACTAAACAGCTGCTTGGTTAAAGTGGCAGCCTCGGCAATGCATTGAGAGAAACATTGTTGTTTGGTTGCTGTTAAGGCTTGGTGGTGCTTTGTTGGGTGCTTCTTACAGTTTAGCCTGCCTTCATCCAGGCGACATTTACACCATGTCCTTTCCAGTTTCCGTCCTTCATGTTTAAGGATCCAAAGTTCTGGAGAAATGGGGCATAAGACCTTTTTTAATGGCGCCGTTTTCTCTAAGTACATAAGTACATAAGTAGTGCCATACTGGGAAAGACCAAAGGTCCATCTAGCCCAGCATCCTGTCACCGACAGTGGCCAATCCAGGTCAAGGGCACCTGGCACGCTCCCCAAACGTAAAAACATTCCAGACAAGTTATACCTAAAAATGCGGTTTTGGCTAAGCGTGTATTCCAAATGTCAACCTGTTCCGACACTGTAGTTGTCTTTTCAATGACATGTAGATAGTCCAAAGCTTCTAGGAACTTCTCAATGGTCAGCTTTTTTTTTGTCTCTGATCTCCTTCTAAACTGTGGGAGGTGCCATTTGTTTCAGGTGGTCACAAAAATTTTAATTAGAAAATGGTCTGACCATGATAGGGGTGTTATTTCAATACTGCTATCCTGGAATTCTGGGATGTCAACCCCTTTGTAGAATACCAAATCTAGTATGTGACCCTTTTCATGGGTTGGAGAGTTGGCCACCTCTATGAACCCTACTGCCATCATCATGTCCAGAAAAGCAGCTGTGGCGATATCTGGGGTTTCGATGTGTAGATTGAAATCTCCCATAATCACCAGCCTAGGGTACTTCAGGGTCACTTGAGTAATCAGATCTAGGAGTTCTTGCACAGATAATGTGTTGTTACGAAGTGCTCGGTATACCAAGAGAAAGACAGATTGTCCTCTTCAAGCTGGATTGAAAGAGATTCTGATTCATTTAGCTGGAGGATGGAGATTCTACTACTACTATTTAACATTTCTAAAGCGCTACTAGGGTTACGCAGCGCTGTACAATTTAACATAGAAGGACAGTCCATGCTCAAGGAGCTTACAATCTAAAGAACAAATGTACAGTCAGTCAAGTGGGGGTTTCTGCGCAGTTTCATTGTATCCTGACTCAAGACTGCTACCCTTCCACCTCATCTTCCTGGTCTTGGTTGATGTTGAATATTGAAACCTGTTGGGCATAGCTCAGCTAGAGGTAAACCCCCACTTTCATCTAGTCAGGTTTCACTTATTCCTAGGATGTTACAATGCTGTTCATGTATGACATTATGGATCACCGGGATTTCTTTGCAGCTGATCTGGCATTCACCAGTCCTATAGTTCCCCAAGGGTGGTCTGGAGGGGTGCTGGTGGTAACTTTGGTGTGGCACTGAGGTGATCTTTTAAGTACCGTTATTAGGTGTTTAACCTCTTGCACTTTTGCCTTCTCTTTGGTTGGTGGGGATTATAGTTTCCTCTCCCACACACCACTGGGATCCACGATGTCTCTTAGTCTGCCAGACCAAGGCACATTCTTTGTGTCAGAAGCTAGTTAGGCTAATTTCACTGGGTGGCACTGCAGTCCACCCTGTGGATCAAGCACGCCGTTGTCACACCTCTCCTAAAAAAACCTTCACTTGACCCTACCTGCCCCTCCAACTACCGCCCCATCTCTCTTTTACCCTTCCTCTCCAAAATACTTGAGCGCGCCGTTCACAGCCGCTGCCTTGATTTTCTCTTCTCTCATGCCATCCTCGATCCACTTCAATCCGGTTTTCGCCCTCTGCACTCGACAGAAACGGCACTCTCTAAAGTTTGCAATGACCTGCTCCTGGCCAAATCCAGAGGTCACTACTCCATCCTCATCCTCCTCAATCTTTCCGCCGCGTTTGACACTGTCAATCATGATTTACTTCTTGTCACGCTGTCCTCTTTTGGGTTCCAAGGCTCTGTCCTCTCCTGGTTCTCCTCTTATCTCTCCCACCGCACCTTCAGGGTACACTCCCATGGATCTTCCTCCACTCCCATCCCACTATCTGTTGGAGTTCCCCAGGGATCTGTCCTTGGACCCCTTCTTTTCTCAATCTACACCTCTTCCCTGGGCTCGCTGATCTCGTCTCATGGTTTTCAGTATCATCTTTATGCTGATGACACCCAGCTATACCTCTCCACACCTGACATCACCGCGGAGACCCAGGCCAAGGTATCGGCCTGTTTATCCGACATTGCGGCATGGATGTCCAACCGTCACCTTAAACTGAACATGTCCAAGACCGAGCTCCTCGTCTTTCCTCCTAAACCCACTTCTCCTCTTCCTCCACTCTCTATCTCAGTTGATAACACCCTCATCCTCCCCGTCCCATCTGCCCGCAAAATCGGAGTCATCTTCGACTCCTCCCTCTCCTTCTCTGCGCATATCCAACAGACTGCCAAGACCTGTCGCTTCTTCCTCTTCAACATCAGCAAAATTCACCCTTTCCTCTCTGAGCACACTACCAGAACTCTTGTCCACACTCTCATTACCTCTCGCCTTGATTACTGCAACTTACTCCTCACTGGCCTCCCACTCAGCCATCTATCCCCCCTTCAATCCGTTCAGAACGCTGCCGCACGTCTTATATTCCGCCAGAACCGATATACTCATATCACCCCTCTCCTCAAATCACTTCATTGGCTTCCGATCAGATATCGCATACAATTCAAGCTCCTCCTCCTTACCTACAAATGCACTTAGTCTGTGGCTCCTCACTACCTCTCCACCCTCATTTCCCCCTATGTTCCCGCCCGTAACCTCCGCTCACAGGACAAAGCCCTTCTCTCAGTACCCTTCTCCACCACTGCCAACTCCAGGCTCCGCTCATTCTGCCTTGCCTCACCCTATGCCTGGAACAATCTTCCTTTACCCATATGCCATGCCCCCTCCCTACCCATCTTCAAATCTCTGCTTAAAACTCACCTCTTCAATGCTGCCTTCGGCGCCTAACCGCTTGAGAAATATAGAATGCCCCAATCTATCCACCCTATCAGATTAACTGTTCACTCGTCCTCTAGATTGTACACTTGTCTTTAGATTGTTCTCTTGTCTTTTAGATTGTAAGCTCTTTGAGCAGGGACTGTCCTTCTATGTTTAAATTGTACAGCGCTGCGTAACCCTAGTAGCGCTTTAGAAATGTTAGTAGTTAGTTAGTAGTTAGCAGTCCTACTAGTTGGCAATCTAGGATTAAGGCTTTAAGTCATCAACTGCTTTTTAAAGTTGTAAATTCAGACCAGGCCTCATTACACAAGGTATGAGGTGATGCAGTGGCGTAGGAAGGGGAGGGGGCGGTGGGGCGGTCCGTCCCGGGTGCACTCCGCTGGGGGGGGGGGGTGTCGGCTCCACTGGTTCCCTGCTCTCTCTGCCCCGGAACAGGTTACTTCCTGTTATGGGGCAGAGAGAGCAGGGAACCAGCGGAGCCGACGCAGCTCCCTGCGACGACATGCACTCGGGGAGGAGCGCCAGAGGTAAGAATGCGCTCCGGGAGGGGGTGCGCGCACCAAGGGGGGGTGTGCCGTGCTGCACCTGGGGGGGTGCGCAGCGGCGACCCACCCCGGGTGTCAGCCGCCCTCGCTACGCCACTGAGGTGATGCAACATGTGATTATACCTGATCCTGATTGTCCTTGCTATTTTCAGGGCATAGACCATAGAAGTCTGTCCAGCATTGTCCTTGTTCTTAAACTTCAGGAGTTATCATAGAAGCCCTTGAAAAACTTCATTTCAGCCCATCCAATTTTATCCAGCCACAATCAGGGCCATGGCTGCCGAGAGCCTGGGCCGGTGCCGCCGCTGCCCTCCCCCGAGGTCATCGCCGGTGCCGCCCCCCTCCATCCACCACCGGGCGGGGCCCCCCTGAATTCAAATCATAGCGCCTCACCTCGACCTCGCTCAGTGTGAAAGAAGCGCAGCAGCGGCAGTCTGCAGATCGCCTCCCTTCAGGCCTTCCCTCCCTGTGTCCCGCCCTTGCGCAAGTTACATCAGACGAGGGCGGGACACAGGGAGGGAAGGAGGCTCGAAGGGAGGTGATCTGCAGAGTGCTGCTGCTGCACTTCCTTCACATGGAGCGAGGTCGAGGTGAGGCGCTATGATTTTAATTCAGGGGGCCCAGCTAACACCTCAACAGCCATGTTGTGTTTTTCATTCTCTTTTTATTTAGGCTTCTCCTGTGTCTATCCCACACATTTAGACTTTGCATAGAGTTCTAGGGCGGAGACCATTATGGTGGGGGGGGGGGGGGGAGCTGTAACACTGAATCATGAGTTTCTTGCAGAGGTCAAACAGATGTGTAAGTGTGTGGGAATAGCCATTAAGTTGTTCTGAAGAATGAAGAAAGCACAACGGGAGTACACAGGAGAAGAGAATGAGAGAAAAGAAGGATGACCCAAATGGAAGATCTACAAATCAACATTTTAGAATGCTACAATACTGAATCGTGAGTTTCTTGCAGAGGTCAAACAGATGTGTAAGTGTGTGGGAATAGCCATTAAGTTGTTCTGAAGAATGAAGAAAGCACAACGGGAGTACACAGGAGAAGAGAATGAGAGAAAAGAAGGATGACCCAAATGGAAGATCTACAAATCAACATTTTAGAATGCTACAATACTGAATCGTGAGTTTCTTGCAGAGGTCAAACAGATGTGTAAGTGTGTGGGAATAGCCATTAAGTTGTTCTGAAGAATGAAGAAAGCACAACGGGAGTACACAGGAGAAGAGAATGAGAGAAAAGAAGGATGACCCAAATGGAAGATCTACAAATCAACATTTTAGAATGCTACAATACTGAATCGTGAGTTTCTTGCAGAGGTCAAACAGATGTGTAAGTGTGTGGGAATAGCCATTAAGTTGTTCTGAAGAATGAAGAAAGCACAACGGGAGTACACAGGAGAAGACAATGAGAGGAAAGAAGGATGACCCAAATGGAAGATCTACAAATCAACATTTTAGAATGCTACAATACTGAATCGTGAGTTTCTTGCAGAGGTCAAACAGATGTGTAAGTGTGTGGGAATAGCCATTAAGTTGTTCTGAAGAATGAAGAAAGCACAACGGGAGTACACAGGAGAAGACAATGAGAGGAAAGAAGGATGACCCAAATGGAAGATCTACAAATCAACATTTTAGAATGCTACAATACTGAATCGTGAGTTTCTTGCAGAGGTCAAACAGATGTGTAAGTGTGTGGGAATAGCCATTAAGTTGTTCTGAAGAATGAAGAAAGCACAACGGGAGTACACAGGAGAAGACAATGAGAGGAAAGAAGGATGACCCAAATGGAAGATCTACAAATCAACATTTCAGAATGCTATATGAAAGAATACACGGAGCCAGTGTTCTTCCATGAAGAGTAGAGTAACCTTATCATAATTCTTTGTACCATGGATTACCTTTATAGTAAGCTCCTAAACTGATATGAAGGCAAGTCTTTAAGAAGGAAATTTCAATAGTCTACGTGGGATATTGTGAGGGAATGGATCAATAAACAGGGAGACTGAGTATCAAATAGTGGACATGCTGCTCGAATGTGACGTAGTATGAAGAGAGACTTTTGACCATCTCAAAGAAATGCGCAGAAAAAGTGAGATTACTGTCTTAAGAGGACACCAAGAACTTTGACAATCTACTGAAGGAATCTGGGCAGATCTGGTAAAGTTTTATGATTCTGTTAGAATTCTGCTAGTCAGACAGGGGAATGCTTGGAACCGCTCCTGATTGGTCTGTCAGGGGCTGAGCTGATGTCAGTCTGATCTTCTTAAGATGACCTTTCCCTACAACCCCTGCTTTGGCGTTACTTTTTTATTTTTGTAACTTTCCTCAGGTGCTGCCCTGAACCAAACTCCTACAAAAGTAAAGTAAATTCTGACCTCTTAAATTCCAAACTTCTCAACTTTCTGGCTATAGGTGAGATACCTGATATTCTCTTTAATTTAATGCTTATTGCTTAATTAATTAATTTGCCCTGTGAAACCTCTTATTTTCTTTCTTTCTCTTCCTGCCAAGCTCTGATAGAGAGGGAGGCTGTTTAAACTGCATTGCATTGAGGCTCTAAAAGTGCATTTTACATTGTTGAAACTGATATAATTATTGGGAATATTTTAGATTTATATTACAACAAGGAAAGTTTTATATTCTAGGGCAATTTTGAAAGTTAAATCAATTGAAAATTCTTTGACCAGACTGTATCATTTCTGGTCCCATCCAGAGAATTGCCTTAACAGCATTTAGCTGACACATTGAGACCCGCGGGAGGTGGTGGAGATGAAAATGGTAACGGAATTCAAACATGCGTGGGATATGCATAAAGGAATCCTGTGCAGAAGGAATGGATCCTCAGAAGCTTAGCCAAAATTGGGTGGCGGAGCAGGTGGGGGGAAGAGGGGTTGGTGGTTGGGAGGTGAAGATAGTGGAGGGCAGACTTATACGGTCTGTGCCAGAGCCAGTGGTGGGAGGCGGGACTGGTGGTGGGGAGGCAGGGATAGTGCTGGGCAGACTTGTACGATCTGTGCCCTGAATAAGGCAGGTACAAATCAAGGTAAGGTATACACAAATGAGTTTATCTTGTTGGGCAGACTGGATGGACCGTGTAGGTCTTTTTCTGCCGTCATCTACTATGTTACTTCAATTCTGCTGAAGCCTTACCTTTGTTCTGTCTGAGCTATTAGCTCTGTGCTTGCGTGGAGTTATTACTCCTTTCCTTGCTTGCAGTTTTTGTTGCTCTGTCTCTGCCTGTCGGCTGCTGCCTGTGTGTGTCTAATTACCTCTCTCACTGCACCTGGGTTTCTCTGTTTGGCTGTAGTGCTGGGTGGTGAGTTCCTACCTCGTTCTGTTCCAGTTTGTTTGTTTTGCTTCCCCTTCCTTGGAGTTCCCTTTGTGCCGTGTTTGTGGGGACCCTTTTGTTTCTCTCCGTGGGGATTGTTTGTTTGCTCTTTCATTGTACTCCCGATTAACCCATTGTCTGCAGTCTTCCCTGCCTCTGGTTGCTGTGTGTGTGCTGAGCTTGGTTTAACTCTTTGTCTGCAGAGCTTCTCTGCTTCTGGCACTTGTCTGTTTACTGCAGTCTTCCCTTTGTGACTGTTTCAGTCCTTTCTTTGCTGTACTACCTCCTGTATTACAGAGCACTGTCCCTTTCTGTGCTGGCTGTGTATGTTAGGCTCTGCACTCCGTTTTGCGGACTTTTCCCTTCCCTGTCTGCTGAGGGTCTCTGCCTACAGTATCTTAAATTACAGTCCCTCACCTTCTTTGTGTGTGGTGGGCTACAGCTTGACGTGTTTCTGTGTATGCTTCCCTTTCTCCTTGATTACCAGCAGCGAGGGTGTTGCTGGCACTCTGGTCCCCGTGGGGGATCCCTCGTTTAGTCTCTTTCTCCCCTCCCTAAGTATGAGTCAGTTCCAGTTAGGCCGTGAGGCCCGCATGCTTGAATTTTGAGTGAATCGGTTCCCAATAGGCTGTGAGGCCCGCCTGATTGCCCTATCTTCCCTTTTCTGGAGGTGCAAATTGACTGCTGCGTGTGTGTACAGGGCTTGGTAGCTGGGGTAGTGTGTAGTGCCTGCTCGGCCCACCCTCGGCCTAAATATAAAAAGTGATGTCAAGAGATTAACTTCAGAGAAAGAGGTGCTAAGAAAATGCTTAAAAGAATTGGTCCAAGGACGGACCCTTTAAGATACTCCACAGGAGAAAGTTTGAAAATCAGAAGAGGTATACAACCACAGAACCTGGAACATTCCATGCTGTAAATAAGAGTTGAACCAATCTAAGACCAAACCAGAGATACCCAAGTTCTCAAGTCACATGACTACCAGGTCAAAAGCGGTGGATAAATCTAGGGATAGTAATAGTACTTCTTGTCCTTTATCCAGGTTGACACGTACAAAGTGAGAGGGATCTCTCAGTTTAATTAGGGTGAGCACGAACCTAGCGAAAAAATGAGAGCACACTAGGAGAGTCTTGCAGGTCTCCTGACAATCCTGTTTAATTAGAAGATGTGCCTCAGAAATGGAGATGCACGGACACTGTACCCTTTCATAAGCATGTAAATAAAGGCGACGGCCAATAACTACTAGCCAGCCAGTCCGACCTCAAAGGTCAGTAAATTAATGGAAACCCTGGTAAGTGGTGATATCACTCCACACCAGCCTAAATTCATCTTCTAGAAAAGAATCATGGTGGTGTTAGAATGCTATTCAGTTGTGATCCACCTAGCCCAAGTTCAGATTGTGGAAATCAGAAGGTGAGAAGCAAAAGATAGAGGGGTAGACAATGTCTCTTCCCACGCACAAATGACAATTTATTTATTTGTTTATTTATAGCATTTATACCCCACTCTTTCCCGCTCGGTAGCAAGTTCAGAGCGGCTTACAAGGTGTGGTACAAAGTTTTCACAGGGAAGCACAAAATATGTTACAAGGTATCACAGTGAGGACCCAGTTGTATAGAATAGGACAGTGGGAAGAGACGTGTGGGATAGAATTGGTGTATGGGTAGTGTTAGTGGTGTGGATTGGGTTTGAAAGTTTAGTTGGGTTGTTTGGGTAGGCTTGTTTGAAGAGGTAAGTTTTCAGCAGCTTTCGGAAGGGTAGGTGTTCATTGGTTGTTCGGATGTGTCGGGGTATTGCGTTCCAGAGTTGGCTGCCTATAAAGGAGAAGTTGGATGCGTAGTAGGCCTTTGCAAATGGGAAGATGAAGATTAAGATATGTTCGAGAAGATTTGGACCCGTTCCTATCTGGAAGATCGATCAAGTTGGTCATGCAGCTAGGAGATTCGCCATGGAGGATCTTGTGGATCATTGTGTGAGCTTTAAAGTGTATGCGTTCCTTGATAGGGAGCCAATGAAGTTTTTCACGAAGTGGTGTTGCACTTTCAAATCGTGATTTGCCAAAAATGAGTCTGGCTGCTGTGTTTTGGGTGGTTTGGAGTTTTTTCATTATTTGGGTTTTGCAGTAGTCGGTATGGGTGAGTACTGTGGATTGTACTAGATTGCGGAAAGTTTTTTGTGGGAGGAATGGTTTTACTCTTTTCAGTACCCACATCATGTTGAACATGCTACATTTTCTAATTTCTAGTAGACATACAACAAAACACACAAGAAGAAGAATAGCCATACTGGGTCAGACCATTGGTCCATCTAGCCCAGTATCCTGCTTCCAACAGTGACCAATCCAAGTCATAAGAACCTGGCAGAAACCCAAATAATGGCAAAATTCCATGTTACCAATCCCAGGGCAAACAGTTGCTTCCTATGTATGCCTCAATAGCAGACTATAGACGTTTCCTCCAGGAACTTGTTCAAACCTTTTTTAAACCCAAGTACGCTAACTGCTGTTACTACATCCTCTGGCAAAGAGTTCCAGAACTTAACTATTCATCGGGTGAAAAAATATTTCCTCCTATTTGTTTTAAAAGTATTTCCACCATGTAACTTCACTGAATGTCCCCTAGTCTTTGTACTTTTGGAACAAGTAAAAATCGATTCACTTCTACTCGTTCTACACCAGTGGCGTAGCCAGAAGTCAATTTTTGGGTGGGCCAACAGGTTGGATGGGTGGGCACTAAACAGTGGTGTGCTGGTAAATGTTTAACAACAGGCTCTCTCCCCAGTCCACCTCTGCGCCCCCCCCCCCCCCCCCCCCCACCCCCCCGTCCACCTGTGCACCTCCCCTCAAAATTGCAGAGCTGGCTATAGCCGGGGAGAGAGCCTGGGGGGTAGGAGAGGCAATGCATTACTCTCTCCAGGAAAAAAAAAAAAAAACATTAAATGATCCCAGGTTCCAATCTAATTCATGTTTAATGTGGGATAAAATGCCATAAATAAGTAAATAAATATAAACTTTTAATGTTGAGCACCTGATTCTCAAAGTGGCCTAGTGGTTAGGGTGGTGGACATTGGTCCTGGGGAACTGAGTTTGATTCCCACTTCAGGCACAGGCAGCTCCTTGTGACTCTGGGCAAGTCACTTAACCCTCCATTGCCCCATGTAAGCCACATTGAGCCTGCCATGAGTGGGAAAGTGCAGGGTACAAATGTAACAACAACAAAAAAGTGGGCATGTTCCAATCATTATAATGAAAATAAAATGATTTTTTTCTACCTCTGTTGTCTGGTGACTTTGTTTTTCTGATCATACTGGCCCAGTATCTGATTCTGCTGCTATCTGTCCTCTTTACTCCGTTTCCAGGGCTTCCTTTCCATTTATTTCTTTACTTTCCGCCTTTCTTCTTCATTTCTTGCTCTGGGTCCTCCGTAGACTTGACTGTCCAGTGGATCCAGCTTCTGCCTATTTTCTTCATCCATGTGCAATTTTCTCCTCTCTTCCTTTTCCCTCATCTCATCTCCTTCCTCACTCTTCCCTCCCCTCCATCCATGTCCAGCATTTCTTCTCTCTCCCTTCCCTCTCCTCCATCCATATCCAGCAGCCTCCTCTCTCCTGCCCTTCCCTCCATCCATCCATCCATGTCCAGCAACCCTCTTCTGCCCCCTGCCCTCCCCTCCATCCATCCATGTCCAGCAACCTTCCTCTCTCCTCTTCCCTCCCCTCCATCCACCCATGTCCAGAACTCTCCTCTCCCCTCCATCCATCCATCCATACCCAGCAATTCTCTTCTCTCCCCTGCCCCTATCCATCCATCCCCAGCAATTCTGTTCTTGCCCCTGTCCCCTCCATCCATCCATTCCCAGCAATTCTCCTCTCTCCCCTGCCCCCCACCTCCATCCATCCATCCCCAGCAATTCTCCTCTCTCCCCTGCCCCCCACCTCCATCCATCCATCCCCAGCAATTCTCCTCTCTCCCCTGCCCCCCACCTCCATCCATCCATCCATTCCCAGAAATTCTCCTCTCTCCCTTTCCCCCCACCTCCATCCATCCATCCATCATCCACAGCAATTCTCCTCTCTCCCCTGCCCCCCACCTCCATCCATCCATCCCCAGCAATTCTCCTCTCTCCCCTGATCCCCACCCCCATCCATCCATCCCGTGACTCTCCTCTCTCCCGCTCCCATCCATGTGTCCAGCGATTCTCCTTCACCCCTATGCATCCTTCCCTCCCATTCCACCTGCCCGCCCTCTCTCTGACGGCAGCGCTTCCCAGACGCAGAGGAGACGCTTCCGGGTTAGAAGCAGGAGGCAGCGTGTTTGAATCGCGATGCTACCGCTGCTGTTGAGAGTGAGACAGAGGGAGGAGGTAGATCGTGGCGGCGGTAGGCAGCGTCTGGGAAGCGCTGCCGTCAGAGAGAAGGAGGCAGATGCAGGATCAGCGCTGCCTGCTCCCTCCGCTCCGCTGCTGGGTGGACCTGAACCCAAACTGGGTGGGCCTAGGACCATCCAGGCCCACCCGTGGCTACGCCCCTGTTCTACACCACTTGGGATTTTGTAGGCCTTGATCATATCTCCCTTCAGTCATATCTTTTCCAAGCAGAAGAGCCCTAACCTCTTTAGTCTTTTCTCAAATGAGAGGAGTTCTATCCCCTTTTGGTCACTCTTCTTTGAACCGTTTCTAATCCTGCTATATCTTTTTTGAGATATGGTGACCAGAACTGAATGTAATACTCATGATGAGGTTGCACCATTGAGCGATACAGAGGTATTATAGTATTCTTGGTCTTATTTGCCCTCCCTTTCTGTTACGTCCCTCACTTGGTTCCAGGCCTACGCGGCCGATTCACCGGCGAGTCGTGGCCTGGCGAAGATAGCCGGCCATCTTGGTTAGCTTCAGGAAGGAAGGAGGGTCTGTTTCTGTTTCCTATTTCTGGCAACTGTCATCTGTGTTGGATCAATGGCCGTAGCCATCTTGGATAGATCAGGTCCTGGGGAGCCATCTCGGAGTAACGAGGTCAGGAAGGAAGCCCATATTTGGACATAGGCACCTCTGCTGATGGGGGCAGCCATCTTGAATCAGCTGCAAATGCTTGAGCCTAATTCCTCCACTACTTAAGGCCCTGCTTTCAGTCCTTCGTTGCTTCGGCCTCAATTGTCTCAGAGGTCCACGCTGGAGTTCTGTTCACCAGCTTTCCTCAGTTCCTGTATTCCTGTGTGTACCAGACCTCAGCTTGTTTTCCCGACCATGATTGTTTGCTGCCTGCCTAGACCTTGGACTGGTTTGACTATTCTTTGCCCTACGGATTACTTGGCTATTGGACTGTGTCTGCTTGCCCGTCAGCCTGGTCAGTGGCTGTGCAACCCTGCCAGTTCCAGAAGACCTGGTGGCCACCTGCAGCTGGGAGCTCAACTCTTGGTGAACGGTGGTCGCTTCCCAGGTGAAGCTAGGGGTTGTCTGGCTGCCTGACCGAGTGCGGCGTCACTCCATCTCTGCCATGCTCAGTCGGGGCACAGGGGCTCACTTCTACCGGGTCATAACACTTTCCTAATAATTCCTAGCATCCTGTTTGCTTTTTTGGCCACCACCACACACTAGGCAGAAGATTTCAGGGTATTGTCTACAATGACACCTAGATCTTTTTCTCGAGTGCCAACTCCTAAGGTGAACATCAGCATCCGGTAACTGATTCCGATTATTCTTCCCAATGTGCATCTTTGAAGAAGTACAAAGGCCAGAGGACCTGGAAATACCTTTAAAGCAAATAGGAGGAAATATTTTCTCACTCAAAGTATAGTTAAGCTCTAGAACTCGCTGCCAGAGATTTGGTAACAGTGGTTAGTGTATCTGGGATTCAAAAAGGTTTGGACAAGTTCCTGGAGGAAAAGTCTATAGTCTGTTATTGAGACGGACAAGGGGAAAGCCACCACTTGCCCCGGTATTGGTTGCATAGAATGTTGCTACCAATTGGGTTTCTGCCAGGTACTTCTGACCTGGATTGGCTACTGCTGGAAGCAGGATATTGGGCTAGGTGGACCATTGGTCTGAGCCAGCATGGCTATTCTTATATTTTTATTTACATAGTAACATAGTGACAGCAGAAAAAGACCTGTATGGTCCATCCAGGCTGCCCAACAAGATAAACTCATATGTGCTACTTTATACGTATACCTGACCTTGATTTGTATCTCCCATTTTCAGGGCACAGACCATAGAATCTGCCCAGCACTAGCCCCGCCTCCCAACCACTAGCCCCGCCTCCCACCACCAGCTCTGCCACCCAATCTCCGCTAAGCTTCTGAGGATCCATTCCTTCTGAACAGGATTCCTCTATGTTTATCCCACACGTCCCGCGGGAGGGCATTCCAAGTATCCACTATTCTCTCCGTGAAAAACTACTTCCTGACATTTTTCTTGAGTCTGCCCCCCTTCAATCTCATTTCATGTCCTCTCGTTCTACCATCTTTCCATCTCCGGAAAAGGTTCGTTTGCGGATTAATACCTTTCAAATATTTGAACGTCTGTATCATATCACCCCTGCTTCTCCTTTCCTCCAGGGTATACATGTTGAGGTCAGCAAGTCTCTCCTCATACGTCTTGTAACGCAAATCCCATACCATTCTTGCAGCTTTTCTTTGCACCGCTTCAATTCTTTTTACACCCTTAGCAAGATACGGCCTCCAAATACTCCAGGTGGGGCCTCACCAACGACTTATACAGGGGCATTAAAACTTCTTTTCTTCTGCTGGTCACACCTCCCTCTATACAGCCTAACAACCTTCTAGCTACGGCCACCGCCTTATCACACTGTTTCGTCGCCTTCAGATCCTCAGATACTATCACCCCAAGATCCCTCTCCCCATCCATACATATAAGACTCTCACCGCCTAACACATATGTCTCCCGTGGATTTCTACTCCCAAAGTGCATCACTTTAAATTTAGTTCCAACAACTCATCATGATTCCTTCACCATGAGGGTGCTATTCTTTCAGTTCCTCCACATCATCACCCTTGAAAACCATTTCCAGTAGAAGCAGAACTTTTACATAAAGACAGAAGTAACATAGTAACATAGTAGATGACGGCAGAAAAAGACCTGAAAGGTCCATCCAGTCTGCCCAACAAGATAAACTCATATGTGCTACTTTATACGTATACCTGACCTTGATTTGTATCTGTCATTTTCAGGGCGCAGACCGCAGAAGTCTTGCCCAGCACTAGCCCCGCCTCCCAACCACCAGCCCCGCCTCCCCCCACCAGCTCTGCCACCCAATCTTGGCTAAGCTTCTGAGGATCCATTTCTTCTGAACAGGATTCCTTTATGTTTATCCCATGCATTTTTTGAATTCCGTTACCGTTTTCATCTCCTCCACCACCTCCTTCGGGAGCCTTCTTAATTAGGAGGAGATACGAGGCATAAGCTGGGGCAGATGTGACAGGTCTTGTAAACCACCATAATGGCTAATTTGTGTTCAAACAGTAGTACATCAAATACTCGAATAAATAAAAGTTATAGCAAAGGATTATCTCACACACTGGCAGCCTGGAGAAGAGGATCCAAGGACACACTTCTCTTTCAAGCACATTACTTTCTTTCTTCTCTAACCCTGTACAGATCCATCTTTTGTCATAGTGATAAATGCAGCTGTACACCAGTTTTCTGGATTTGCAATCTCTCTTTAAGCAGCTCTATACTAATAGAAGTTGTTTTGCACAAAAAAGGGATCTTTAGTTTTTGGTTTTTTTAAATATTTTTATTAGATTTTTAAAGATACATCAAACAAAAGAAAAAAACCCCAACATACCATATAATAAAATACACAAAGCTGAGTTCAAACAGAGAAGGTCTATAAAGTTAAGCCGTAGATGAGAGAAAAAGGTCTAGAGTTTTCCATTTCTGAAGACCAGGTATAGAGTTTATTGTATAGTAAAATCCAGTTCCAGCAAAGGACGGCATTGACTTGAGAGTTCTTTCCAATGCGATATTATTAGTTTCAATGCAACAGAAACTAAGAAGACAAACAGTAGTTTATCATTCTCTGAAAATAAAAATGGACTTCCAGACTTGGGTAAAAAGGATTCTTGAAACCCAAAAAATCCTTTTTAGTTTATCCCAGACATCTGACCAGAATAAGACTAGGTTAGGACATTCTAGCAAAAGATGTACAAGAGTTCCAGTAGTTTTTTTGCAAGACCAACATAAATCGCAATTAGAGGACCCAGACAATTTACTCTTTCTAGGCATCCAGAGGGCCCTATGGTACATAAAGAAAAGAGATTGTGTTATTGCAGCCGACAAGGAAAGCCCTTGGGCCAGTTGATCATATACGACACCATTGAATATCTGACAATGAATCATTGAGATCCATTTCCCATACATGTTGCGTAGAAAAGGCGGCTGAGGGGAGCTATGATAGAGGTCTATAAAATAATGAGTGGAGTTGAACGGGTAGATGTCAAGCGTCTGTTCACGCTTTCCAAAAATACTAGGAGTAGGGGGCATACGATGAAGCTACAATGTAGTAAATTTAAAACGAATCGGAGAAAATCTTTCTTCATTCAACGTGTAATTAAACTCTGGAATTTGTTGCCAGAGAATGTGGTAAAGGCGGTTAGCTTAGCGGAGTTTAAAAAAAGGTTTGGACGGCTTCCTAAAGGAAAAGTCCATAGACCGTTATTAAATGGACTTGGGGAAAATCCACTATTTCTGGGATAAGCAGTATAAAATGTTTTGTACTTTTTTGGGATCTTGCCAGGTATTTGTGACCTGGATTGGCCACTGTTGGAAACAGGATGCTGGGCTTGATGGACCTTTGGTCTTTCCCAGTATGGCAATACTTATCTACTTATGAAGAGCATGAGGCAATAATTTTGGACCTCATTGCTTTATAAAACAACTAGCCATTAAGCCCATTAAAACGGGCAAGATTTGTAATTCTCACCTCCATGTCCAGCAAACCTCCTCTCTCCCCTGCCCTCCCCTCCCCTGATCCATGTCCTGCAACCCTGCTCTCTCCCATGCCCTCCCCCCATGTCCAGCAACCCTCCTCTCTCCCCTGTCCTCCCCTCCATCGATCCATGTCCAGCAACCCTGCTCTCTCCCCTGCCCCCCCCCCATGTCCAGCAGCCCTCCTGTCTCCCCTGGCCTCACCCCGTCCACCGACCCTCCTCTCTCCCCTTCCCTCCCCCCATGTCCAGCAACCCTCCTCTCTGCCCTGCTCTCTCCCCATGTCCAGCTAACCTCCTCACCGCCGCTCCCTCCCCCCTCTGTGCCGGGCCCCCTGCACTGACATGAGAGCACCTCTCACCTCCATGTGAAAGTGCTACAGGCAGCAGCAAATCGCTCTGCTGCTGCCTGCAGTGCTTCCACACGGAGGTGAGAGGCGCTGTCATGTCAGTGCAGGGGGGCGGGAGTGGTGGCGACGACATCGGGGATGGGAGGGGGTGGAGGTTGGTGCGCCAGCGATGTTGCTGCGGCTCCAGGCTCCAGCGGCAGCGTCCATTTCCCTCTCTGTTCTGCCCTCTGACGTCATCACGTCTTGACGCGAGGGCGGGACAGAGAGGGAAGTCTCTACTGCACATTTGCGGGTGAGTCGGTCACTTGTCATTTATATGTTTGATGAGGCTCTGTGCTGTATCTTGCACTGATTGTCAATAAAGCTAGTGAGAGCCATATTGTTCATTACACAGCTTAGATTCCATTTTTTGGATTTAATTACGCTGCGCAACTGATATCACTGCAGTAATTGCGTGCAGCAGCAGTCCTGAGTTCAAGCTCCTTGCCTGCTGAATTGACTATTTCAGGCAACTACACTGCTAGTTAAGCCTGTCCAAATTACACCAGTCATTGATGTAGCTTAAATGCTTGGTGTGTAAAAGGCGGATTTACTAGCATTCCATAATGGCAGTCGCTAACTTTGTTGTTGTTTCCTTTAGAATATAAGACCCTTGAAGACGCTTGTATAGCGAAACACGATCGTGTAGGGTCCAATTGTGATTGCCTCAGTGGCGTAGCCAGACCTGACATTTTGGGTGGGCCCAGAGCTAATATGGGTGGGCTAAACATAAAGGAATCCTGTTCAGAAGGAATGTATCCTTGGGAGCTTAGCCGAGTTTAGGTGCCAAAACCGGTGGTTGGGAGGCAGGGCTGGTGGTTGGGAGGCGGGGATAGGGCTGGCCAGACTTATACGGTCTGTGCCAGAGCTGGTGGTGGGAGGCGGGGTTGGGGGGCGGGATAGGGCTGGCCAGACTTATACAGTCTGTGCCCTGAAAAAGACAGGTACAAATCAAGGTAAGGTATACACAAAAAGTAGCACATATGAGTTTATCTTGTAGGACAGACTGGAAAACTCTTTTTATTGGAAAAAACTAAAAACAAATAACATACAAATCAAAAACAAGCCCCTAGCTATACACGGTCCTCCTATCTATGTACACCCCCTCCCCCTCCTCAATAGTACAGTGGAAACTGTTTATTAGAAAGACCAAAGAAAAAAACCGGACATGCAAATCAAACCCCAGGCTCCTAGCTAGACATGGTCTGCCTATCTATGTACACCCCCTCCTCAATAATACAATGGATCAACCCCCCCCCCCCCCCGACCCCCCACAACCCCTTCAGACAACTGGCACACAATCCCCTGGGAAGCATGTCCCCTCATGGCGGCTTAAGCCTCACGTGTCTCCACCACCTCGAAGCCACCCCCACCCCTTTTTCCACCCTTTCCCACTTCGCCGCTTCCTGCACCGCCCTTACCACATCCCAGCTGACTACCTCCGCCGGCCGGACCTCCTGGTACAGGGACACCCTGCAGCGCGCCATCCAGAGGCAGTACCGCAATATCACCGAAATCAGAAAGCGTGTTACCGGATCCCCGCGTCCCTCTCCACCCTCTGGGCCATACACCCAGTCCGCATAGCTGTAGTTGCGGAAACTGGGGATCTGCAGCAACGAGGAAACCCGGTCAGAGACCTGGACTGTAAATGGGCACCTCACCAGGAAATGCTCCATCGTCTCTTCAGTTCCAGCACATTCCTCCCGTGGGCACCCTCTATCCCGCACATTGCGATATTTCAAATTTCCTCGGACGTACAGTCTACCGTGAAAGGACAGCCACGCCAGGTCTTTATACTTCACCGGGATGCGGTTCGAAGCAATCAACCGTAACCCCTGCTGCATCCGTGGGGCCGGCGCGTCCCTCAGCGCCAGAGGAGCTGAGAACACCTGCGCCCGTACTCTGTCCATCCAGACCCCCCGTTGTCCTGCCTTCACCTCCCCCACCGTCAGCCCCCACACCCTCACCAATTTCACTAGGGTCTTGCAATAACTCACCCCCCCCGGAGCCCCCCTTCGCAGTGCCACTACCCTCCCCCCCTCCCGCCATAGGTCCCAATATCTCGGCCACCACTGCAGGACACTCCTAGCCCACCCCGGTGGCTCCCGCCCTACCGCCCTCCCCAGATTGAACTGCAGGAACAAAGCGCTGAAAAACAGGACTGGGTTTATCATGCCCACCCCCCCCCTCCCTCCTAGGCAGATAGGTAACATTCCGTTTTACCGGATTCGTCCTGTTGCCCCAGAGCAGCCGGAAGAACACCCCATACAAGGCCGTGTACCGGCTCTCCGGCAGCAGGCAGATGTAACTGACGAACAGAAACAAAGGAACTAAGTGTGCCTTGATGAGCTGTACCCGCTCCCCCATGGTCATTTTCCACCCCTTCCATCTATCCACCCTCCCCTTCACTTCTTGGAGACACCTATCCCAGTTGTAGAGCCTATAATCCCCCTTCTCGAAGTATATTCCCAAGACCCGTATACGTTCCACAGCTGTAGGAAACCTACCTCCCAACTCAAATTGCAGCCCCTGATCCCCAACCCACAGGCTATTGGACTTTTGAAAATTGACCTGCGACGCTGTTGCCTGCGAGTATTCCTGGATCAGGTTCTGCAATCTACCTCCCTCCCTCTGGTCCGCTACCCACACTGTAACGTCATCTGCATACGCCACGACCCTTAACTGGTTATTGTCCCCCACCTCCACCCCTTCCAGCCCCTCCGCCCCCCCCTTCTCCAGCCGTCTTATAAAAGGGTCGATGGCGTATGCATACAACAGCGGGCTGAGTGGGCACCCCTGTCGGACCCCTGCCCCTACCTCAAACCCCTGCCCTCTCCACCCGTTAACCAGGGGAAAACACCCCGCATGCCGATAGAGTAGCTGTAATTGCTCTATCCAACCCTTCGGAAACCATAGCGCTCCAGAATGCTCCATAGGACACCCCACTGCACTCTATCAAACGCTTTTTCCTGGTCGAGTGTTACCAACAGCCTACCATGCCCTCCCACTCTACTGCGTTCTACCCCCTCCCGCACCCACGCTGCAGCTTCCAAGACCCCTCTCCCTTTAACCCCACATGCTTGCGAGGCTGCTAGCAAATCCCCAGACACCTGCCTCATTCTCTGGAATAGCATTCGCGCAAAGATTTTTCGATCCGTATTAAGCAGTGCTATAGGCCGCCAGTTGGCCAGCATCGCCGGGTCCTTCCCCTTACTTAGTAGGATAAGAGCCGCCTCTGTCAAGGAACTAGGCAAGGAACCCTCCAACTGGGCTGCCCCCCATACCCTCACCAGGATCGGCACCAGCTGCTCCTTAAAGGCCTGGTAGAACTCAGTTGTTAGCCCATCCGGCCCCGGCGAGGTCTTCCTGTGGAGCGCCCCGATGGCTTCCTCCACCTCCTGTTCTGTCCACGGGTTCAAGAGGGCCTGAAGCTGGGGTCCCCCGTGACCTATCCCCGGGGTTCCTTCCACATAACACTCCATCTGCTCCATATCAATCTGCTGGGCTGAAAGGAACGCCGCAAAGTGGTCCCTCACTGCCCCCAGAATCCCCTCCTTGGTGTCCTGCAGGACCCCCTGTGCATCCCGCACCCCCTCCATCACCCTGCGCGCCCTCCGCTCCCGGCAGCATGCGAAGGGGTCCGGGCTACACATTTTCCCGAAGTCCCGCTCATACACCAAGGAGGTGTAGCGGTTGTACTGTACCTGCTCCAGGAGTGCTTGGAGATCATGTATTTCTTCCTCCCTCCCCCCTTGTGAAATCAATGTGTCCCTCTTTTTCTTTATTGCCATGCCCAACTTTGTCCTTTCCCTCCCCTCCCTTCTCGCCTGTCTGAGAAAGAATCCCCGCGTTCGTCTTTTCACTGTATCCCACCACTCCCCCAATGACTGAAATGCCCCCTGCACTGACACCTGATCTTCCAAAAACCGGCGGTACTCCTCCCGCACCTGCTCGCTACCTAACCACTTTAAATTTAGTCGCCATAACCCCCTCCCTGGCCTCTGCGCTGCCGCCCCCCCCACCTGAAGGAGGACCATGTGGTGGTCTGAAAAGTCCACGTCCACGGTTCGTGGACCCCCCAGACAAACCCCCTTCTTTACCAGGAATCTATCGATTCTACTTTTACACTGCCCTCGAAAGAACGTGAACCCCTCCTGTTCCTCACAGAAGGCCACATGCGCGTCTACCAGCTCCGCCTCCCGCATGATCCCTGCCAGCCTCACCCCGTCATAGCCCACCTGTACCGATCGTCCCCCACTATCCTTTTTCCGCAATATGGTGTTAAAATCTCCCCCCCAGACTACTTGGCGCGAAGTGTATAGGTAGGGCTTGATCTTCCCAAAGAGTAGCACCCTTTCCTTCTTGCTTTGGGGCCCATACACATTCACCACCCTCAGTGCTCTATCCTCCCAAATCGCATCCACAACAAGACATCTCCCCACCCCCAGCTCCACCACTCGCTGAATATTCACCCGGTGGGACTTAAATAAGATCCCCACCCCACCATACCTCTCCCCCGCCCAACCCCCACACCGAGGGACCCCACTTCCAGGCCCGCCTTGCCCGCCTGATCACCTCAATGGACCGCAGCCGAGTCTCCTGGAGCAGGAAGCAATCTGCTTGGACCCTCGCGAACCAGTCATACGCTAAACCCTGCTTCTTCGGAGAGGCGATGCTGGCCACATTCAGCGTGGCAAATGTCAACACTAAGCCTGCCATCCTCATTGCGAGTCACGGGTCTGCTCACTCCCAACTTCTTTCCTTATCTCCTGGGATACCCTCTTCTTACCCTGAAGCAGGTCCTCTGCTATGCGGTCTACATCATCCCCTGCCAGATCCCCCTCCCCCCCCCCCGCAGCCGTCCTGTCTGCACCTTACCCCCCCCCCTCCCCCTTTCTTCCTTCCTTTCTTCTTTGCTCTATCCGGACCCACCCCCTGATCCCTCCCTCTCCCCTCTTCACCCCCCGCCCCCTACCTCCTCCTCCGAAGTCCTCCACCTCCCCCAAGTCCTCCAAGTCCTCCAGATCCTCCTCTAGCTCCACTCTGTCCCCCCAAGCCTGCACTTGGGCCTTCACCACCTGCCCGGCCCCCTCAGCTTTCCTCTTACTCCCCTTTCCCCTCCCTCCCTCCCTTCCCTCTTCCTCCTCCCTCACCCCTCCCCCTCTCCCCAGAGCCTTCCCGCCCTTCTTCCTACCACCAGTACCCTCCTCCAGTGCTTCCTCATATTTCCGTTTGCCCTCCCCAATCCCCCCTGCCACCCCCTCTTCCTCCATTAACTCCACCTCTTCTCCTTCCCCCTGTTCTTCCTCCTCCCTCCCAACCTCCCTATCCTCCTCCTCCTCCTCCAACACCTGAAATCTGTTCCCCCCCCTCTTCCCCTGCAGCGACCCCTCCCTGCCCACCCCTACTTTCCCCCCCCCTCCGAAACTTCCCTTTCCTCTGTGGCACTTGTACCCACTCCCCCTCTCCCCCCTGCTCCACTCCTGACCCAGCCCCCTGCCGCCCCCCCTCCTGCATCCCCTCCTTCTCCCCCCCTTGCCCCTCCCTGCCTATCACCCCCTGCCCTATCCCCTCCTCCATTACCCCCCCTCCACGTCCCTTCCCCCACATATCCCACTCGTTATGGGCCGCCCTAGGGCAGTTCCGATATGCATGGCCTAACCCGCCGCAGAGGTTGCACCTGATCGCGGTGCAGTCCTCTGTGGCATGCTGATCCCCGCATCTTCCACACTTTACCACTGGGCATGACATGCTGAAGTGCCTAAACGAACCACATCTGAAGCACTGCCGCGGCTGCCCCTTGTAAAAGCACAGTATCCTGTCACGACCGATAAAGGCAGCCGAAGGAATGTGCTGGACCACATGGCTCTCCTGTCTCAATTTGACCAGGGCTCCCCAACCTCCTGCCCAAACCCTGCTTGGATCCGGTAACTTTGCAAGTGGGGATCTCAGCTCCGCGTACCTCTGTAGCCAGTAGGCTAAATCTGCCCCAGAGATAGACTCATTTCTCACGAGCAGGGTGATCTGCACCAGGTCCGGCTTGCTGACTGGAATGGCCCTGAGGTCCCGCCACTCCCCCTTTCCCCTCAACCCCTCGTACCTTTCCCAGAATATTTCCATCCCCCTCTGGGTCATGAAGCTCAAGTCATATTCTGGGATGTTGATGGGGTGTATACACGCGTAAAAGTCCTCGGGTATAAACCCCATCCCCATCACCAGCCTCAAGACCCGATCCCTGGAGGGCATTGCCCCCTCCCCTATCCATTTCAGCTGTACCACATTTCGCCGCTTAGGCAGCTGTCCACCCCCTGTCCCCGCTCCCCCCCAACCCCTCCCTGGGCCCTCAAAACCACCCGATCTCCCCCCCTCCCTCCTTCCCCCTCCCTGGACTACTGCCGCAAAGGACTTGGACCCCAGCCCCCACCGCCCCCCCTCCACACTTGTTCCAGCCCTTCCCTCTGCCTCCCCCCCCTTCTGTCCCTCTGCCCCTCCCCTCATCCCTCTCCCTTCCTCAATATCCACCGCCCCCTCCCCCTCCCGTTGTCCCCCGTCCCCTTCCCTCTCAGACAAACATCCAGCAACGTCCATAGTCAGTTCTGCGGCTTGGGCTGCCTCCAACTGATTGTCCTGCCCATCACCACTTCCTGGAACGTCCCTGCTCGTCCCTGCCACTGCAGGCTCCAGCCTCTGGGCTAATCGCCTCCTCTCCTCTGTCTCCTGGCGATACTCTGGCACCTGCCCAGTCAGGTCTGCAGCTGGCGATACCAGACTCCCTGCTCGCTCTGCCCCCGAACTCCCTCCAACCTCCGGCACCAGGGGCGAAGCCTCCGGAACTCCGCCGCTCCCCTTGGCTCCTCGCTCCCAGCCGTCCTGCTGGCAGGTCTGCTCCACCACCCGCTGCACATCTGTTAGACTTGCCATGTCCACTTCTGTAGTCAACGAAAGTCTCTCAACAATCGGGTTACTTCCCCCTTGCTTCTGGTGCAGTCCCTCCTGCGTTCTCCCAATGGCTGGCGCTTCCCGGGGGCATGGCTTGTCTGTTCCTGATTCCGCCACAGGCTGGCTGTTAGCACCCCCCGATTTCACCTCTTGTAATGGACAGCTGGTCAAATGAGCTCCCAGCTGCTGCCCGCTCCTATTCCTCTCTCTCCGACCCCTCTCCTGTAAACCGCCAGCTACTCCATGCTCAGGGAAGACCTCCCCTGCTCCCGGACTTCGTGGGCGGGGCTTCTCCAGATGCCATGCTGCTTCGGTTTCCACTTCAGTCATTGCAGACCCGGCCAAAAATACCGGAGTCTGCCTCTGCTGACCCTTTTCCAACAGGGCCTCCTTCACGGCAACTGTCTCTGCTGTTTGCACAACTGCAGGTAAGCCCTCTGAGACTTCGACCACCACCTCTGTAGAAAACAGGCTGCTACCTGCGTCTCCCTCTGCTGCCTCCATTATCTGGAGTTTTGAAAAGTTACTGAGTTCTGTCCTCCCCTCCACAGGTAGGATCTCTACTCCAGCCCCCACCTCAGAGCCATGTCCTGCCGCTGCCTCCTTATCCTCTGGCTGCTGGGTAAGTGCTCTAGACTGTGTTGCCAACTGTCTCATGTATTTTAAAGTGGGGTCACCTCTGAACCCAGACAACTCTTTTGAGTCTAATGCTGCTGAAGACACTGAAGCTTGCTGCAACTGTAGTGTTCCTGAACCCCCAGACTGAGGTATTGAAGCCATCCTTTCTCGGTTAACATAGAGCTCCCTCAAAGGATTCACAGAGCCCTTTTTTAAACAGTTCAACAAGTGTTCTTTTTTCCCCAACAACTTTGATATCCGGGCTTCCTCTTTAACATACATTTGTCTGTGCTCCGCTGGGGCAAATTTACACATAGTTCTTGCCATTTTCAGACGTTTTCCTAGCTCCACTACTTCTTTTTCCACCAGCTTAATTCGTCTTACAATATTTACCACACTACTTGCTGGATCATCAGGGTCATAGCTCACTTCAAGGAACTCCTCATCTGACGATCCACTCTCCTCACTCTCACTCTCATCTGCCTCCAGCAAAGGCTTCTGACAAACTTCCATCGCCTCTTCCTTCTCCCTTCCTTGGAAGCGCCCTTCTGGGGCCTGTACTATCTTCCTCCCCCCTCCACTGTCTTCTCGCTTACCTTCCGCAAGCTGGGCCATGGAGGGGGAAATGCTCTGATGGCCTCCACTGGGCTGCTTCTCCCTTCGGTCCACTGGACTCCTTTCCCTTCTCCCGGTAGTCAAACCAGGTAGAGAGCCACTCCTTTCGGCCTTCTGGTCCCGGGCCCCAGGAGGCCCCATAGCCTGGGACTTTCCTGAGGCCTTCTCCCCAGGGACCCTCCTCATCTTTGGGGAGGGAGCTAGGTCTCACTCCCTTTCCACTGGAAGTCAGCAGAGCTCACTAAAACACCTCCTTCCTCCTCAGCAGACTGGATGGACCGTGCAGGTCTTTTTCTGCCGTCATCTACTATGTTACTATCCAGCTTATAATCGAAAGAGAAAAACGCCTATATTGTGACCCAAATCGGGAGATGGGCATCTTTCTCCCGTGGGCGCCCAAATCGGTATAATTGAAAGTCGATTTTGGGCGCTTCCAACTGCAATCTGTCGTGGAAACTGGTAAAGTTGATGGGGGCGTGTCGGAGGCGTGGTGAAGGTGGAACTGGGGCGTGGTTATCGGCCGAGGAGAGATGGGCGTCTTTAGCTGATAATCGAAAAAAAAAAAAAAAGGCGTTTTTACCGCGATTTTGGGTCACTTTTTTTGGACCCTTTTTTTTCACGAGCAGGTCCGAAAAAAGTGCCCCAACTGACCAGATGACCACTGGAGCGAATCGGGGATGACCTCCCCAGATTTCCCCAGTGGTCACTAACCCCCTCCCACCAAAAAACGCCCACTTTACAAACTTTTTTTCCCAGCCTGTATGCCAGCCTCAAATGCCGTACCCACCTCCATGACACAGAATGTCTTCTACTACTACTAAACATTTCTAAAGCGCTACAAGGGTTACGCAGCGCTGTACAATTTAACATAGAAGGACAGTCCCTGCTCAAACAGCTTACAATCTAAAGGACACGTGAACAGTGAGTCTGATAGGGGCGCTCAAATTGGGACAGTCTGGATTTCCTGAATTTCTATCCTCTAACAGCCTTTCCTTGGTCCTGATGTGGCTCTCGGCTGGGTGTGACACCTTTTCTGTTATGCGCACTGCAGAGTCACATCAGCAATGCATTGTGGTGGGGGTAGGGTATTGGGCTCCGTGATTCCACTAGCTTGTGGCAAATGCTCACGATGTTGGTAGTTGGTAGGCTCTACTCCCATGGTGCTTTTCCCCCTGCTTACTGGGTCAGAGTGTGCCCTGTTTTGTTTCCGGTAGTCCATGAGGTAGTGGCCATTTTTGTAAGCCAGTTTTAGATCCCTTTCACGTGTTAGCCACGTTACAGAACTTAGTTCTTACCTTGAATGTGGCTGAAAGAGGGCATTGTACACCATTCTGCCAGCTCGGACCTACTGCTAATCTCAGTACCAGGAAGACTCTTTGCCAGTGGGGCACAACCTCTGATCTGCAGTTAACTGCCCCATCTTGCCCCATCCTTGGCCACCTTTAAATCTAGACAAAGCCCACCTCTTTAACATTGCTTTTGACTTGTAACCACTTGTAACCACTCGCCTCCACCTACCCTCCACTTGTGCTGGTAAATGGGAGGCCTCCAAAACCCACTGTACCCCCATGTAGGTGCCCCCTTCACCCCTAAAAGCTATGGTAGTGTTGTACATTTGTGGGTAGTGGGTTTTGGGGGAGGGGGGTTGGGTGCTCAGCACCCGTGGTAAGGGAGCTATGCATGTGGGAGCGTTGTCTGAAGTCCACCGTACTGACCTCTAGGGTGCCCAGTTGGTGTCCTGGCATATCAGGGGGGCGAGTGTACTACGAATCCTGGCCCCTCCCATGACCAAATGGCTTGGATTAGGACGTTTTTGAGCTGGGCATTTTTAGTTTCCATTATCGCTAAAAAAAACAAATGCCCAGCTGAAAAACGTCCATTTTTTCGAAAATACGGTCTGTCCCGCCTCTTCACGTACCCGTTTTCGGACATAGATGCCCATGGAGATAGGCGTTCGCGTTCGATTATGCCCCTCCACGTTACACTAGGTGTGAGTAGTGTTTCTTGGGATTTCTAAGTAAACAGTCTGTGCAACAGCTCTCCTGTATTAACACAAACCACATACCTGGTTCATGGAACACCGACATTTTTAAATATAGTGATTTTATCCCATATCTTAAACTTGACCAAATATGACTGCTATAAGGCAAACATGTCAATGGCACATATCCTTCAAGCTTTGTAACAAATGCAAATGCCTGATTAAGCTGTATTCATCTTAAGTAGAGAGGTATGGTAGCCGTGTTAGTCCACTCTTAAAGGTTATCAATAGAAATCAAACAATGCTTGAATGTTTTCACTTATATACACTGTCAGCTAGCACATTTGCTTATTTCCGATCTGAGGAAGAAGGGCAACCTTCGAAAGCTAATCAAGAAATGTATTAAGTTATGTCCAATAAAAAAGGTATCATCTTATTTTCTTTTCCATGTTTTATTTTGTTTGATTTCTATTGATAAGCTGTATTCATAAAACAGGTAAATTCTGAAACTGACATTCCCATTTAAAAAGCCAGAGAAGTCAGACTCATATAGATCCCCACACAAACTACATGCACACAGAATCTTTTACATCGGTCACATGCAGAACAGACCACCCCTTACCAACTGCAGAATAAAAGACAAAAAATTAGAAATCACAGAGATGGCAAATTACCCAGTTCCAGGCTTGAGATTTTGTGCAGTCCGGATTTAAACTTTATAACCCAAATCAGTGTGGGATTTGCAGTGCCTGATTCTGCCCATGGAAATCAGTGCTGCAAGTTCCATAACAATGGGGTGGTCAGAAATGCAGGACTGTCCCAAAATCTCCAGCCTGGAACTGTAGCCCGGCATCAACCCTGCCCTTCCCCCTCCCCCATAGTTTGGCATCAGCCGCGGGAGAAAAGGCAGTGACAGCGATCAAAGCGGTGGCGTACCTTGGGTAGTTGACACCCGGGGCCAGTCATTTTTTAATACCCCCCTCCAAAATCCAATACTAGGCATATCGAGAATACAAAACACTCAGGACCTATAGAGCAATTCTACCATACCATAAGCAGTCATTTCTACGAGTCACACAAGGAAAAGGAAAGCATCTTAAACACTACAGTGAGCACTAGAACATCAATTCACCTATTGTAAAACGAAACCAGACAGATCGTGGATCCTGCACAGTCAATGCCAACTGAAAGCCATGTCTTTTTCACAAACACAGATACACCCTAATCCACTATAGAATAAGTAATCATAAACTTTCTATTTAGACAAAAATTAAACTGAACCCCCGATGCCAGACTCTGCATACAATGCAACACCACAGAAACAGAAACTGTCCCCTAGTACTGTGCAAAATATAAAATTTGAAAAAACTAACAAATACCAATCACTTTACAAATTAACAAATAGAAATAAAACAAATATAGAAAATAAAATAATACCAGTCAATGGTGCTAAGTCATCTAGACTACTGCAATGCACTATATGTTGGCTGCAAAGACCAACTCATCAAGAAACTTCAAACAGCCCAAAACACAGCTGCCAGACTCATATTCGGCAAAACAAAATATGAAAGCGCCAAACCCCTAAGAGAAAAGTTACACTGGCTTCCACTTAAAGAACGTATTACAAAGAAGGTCTGTACTCTGGTTCACAAAATCATCCACAGAGATGCTCCGGCCTATACGACAGACCTGATTGACTTGCCATCCAGAAATGCTAAAAGATCAGCACGCGCATTCCTAAATCTTCACTTCCCCAGTTGTAGAGGACTAAAATACAAACTAACACATGCATCCAGCTTCTCCTATATGAGCACACAGCTGTGGAACGCATCAACTTTCGCAAATCACTGAAGACCTATCTCTTCAACAAGGCATACTACAATGACCCATAATAGGAACTTAATACATCACCTCTTATTTGATATCCAAAATGTCTTCTTCCTATGCTTATTGCTTAGCTCTTGTAGATCATCTATATCCTCCGTCCTCAGCTCAGTACAGTATAGTGCTGTTACAGTATCCTATCCTGACCTGAGGAAGGGGGTTTTGTTCTTCGAACGTTAGTCAAAATGTATTAAAATTAGTCCAATAAAAAGATTACCTTATTTACATGTTCTATTTATAAACATTTATTAACACATAGTAACATAGTAGATGACGGCAGAAAAAGACCTGTATGGTCCATCCAGTCTGCCCAACAAGATAAACTCACATGTGCTACTTTTTTTGTATACCTTACCTTGATTTGTACCTGTACTTTTCAGAGCACAGACCGTATAAGTCTGCCCAGCACTATCCCCGCCGCCCAACCACCAGCCCCGCCTCCCACCACCGGCTCTGGCACAGACCATATAAGTCTGCCCATCCCCGCCTCCCGCCACCGGCTTTGCCACCCAATCCCGGCTAAGCTCCTTAGGATCCATTCCTTCTGAACAGGATTCCTTTATGTTTATCTACAAAACTACTTTATCCTGAAGCAAAAAAATAAAAATATATATTTTGTTTACAGTTTGTTGTCTTTGGTTTCTGCTTTCCTCATCTTCTTTTCACCGTCTTCCTTCCATCCAGCATCTGTCTTCGGTCTCTCTCTGCCATCCACTGTCTGCCCTTTCTCTCTGCCCCTTCAATCCACCATTTGCCCTCCCTCTCCCATCCATCCAGGGTCTGCCCTCCCTCTCGCTGCCCCTCCTTTTCAGCCCCCAGTTTCAGCCCCACTATCCCACCAGTCCCCAGTTTCAGCCCCAGCCCTTTTCTCCCACCAGTCCCGAGCTTCAGCCCCAGCCACTTCTCCCTGTCCTCTTTTCAGCCCCCAGTTCCAGTACTAGCCCCCTTATCCCACCTACCCTCCTTTTCAGCCCCCAGTTCCCTTCATCCACATGCCTTGCATTAGGGCCCCCCTTTTCAGCCCCAGATCCATTCTCCCACCTGCCCCAGGCATGGCCCCATTCTCCCTCTTGCCCCCTTCTCAGACCCCAGACCCCGTCCCCTTCTCCCATCTGAGCCCCTCCCCACCCCTTCTCCCATCTGAGCCCCCCTTTCCGACCCAGTCCCCACCTGCCTACCAGCTCCATCGACGGACAGACGACCCTCTTCTCCTGCCACCCGGCACCCAGCCTTAAAAAAAAACAAACAGCAAAGCGCCTCGTGTCTGCTCTGCTGTAAAGCAAGCAAATTGCCTTGTCGTGTCGGCCCTTCAATCACTGTGTCCCACCCTCTGATGTAACTTCCTATTTCCACGAGGGCGGGACACAGTGATTGAAGGGCCGACGCAACAAGGTGATTTGCTTGCTTTACAGCAGAGCAGATGCAAGGCGCTTCACCGGTTTTTTTTTTTAAGGCTGGGTGCCGGGTGGCAGAAGAGGGTTGTCGTCCGTTGACGGAACTGGTAGGCAGGTGGAGACTGCGGTGCTAGCGGAGCACCCCCCACCTGCTGACACCCGGGGCGGGGCGGACGTTGGTTGGGTGGGCCTGGAGGGAAAATGGCTGGGCCTGGGCCCATCTAGGCCCGCCCGTGGCTACGCCCCTGGATTGCCTCAATGAGGAGTGGACAGTGTTTCCTGTAAGGGCCGGATTTCGTCTATCTTACTAAGTGATGAAGTAATATTTGCAAAGATTAGAGACTTTATCTACTCCAAACTGGTTACGATTGTTCAGTTAAGGAGACACAATCATTCCAATAAGAACCAGAGACTTCAGCCCCATGTGGGAAATGGGGTTATTAGGAATCTCTGAAGAAGGAATATACCGGGGATTGATGAACATTTTCTGTTGAACATAATGTGAGTTTACAAGAGAGAATCCTGGTATTACCTGGGAATGGAAGAATGGAAGATAAAAATTTACAGATGAAGATCTTTGAACAGTTAAATCATTAATGACTATGTGGAACCATTGATTATTTTGGATTTATAAGTACTGATATATGTATATGTTTAATGTCATTTTATATTGTGTGTTAATGAGTGGTATGAATGAGTATGAATGATAGAGATTGGGGAGTTTCAAACAATACTGTGATAAAAAATCAATAGTGGTAAAGAAAAGTAGTTAATAAAGATTGATAATTGATATTGAAACGGTTGTTCTACAATTTGTAATAGCTAACTTTAGGTGATCTACAGAGTGGCTAACTGCCAACGGACACACACACTTGGGTGCAGCAAGAGCAGGCTACGGATGTGTCTCCCAGTTACGTATGTAGCTTACAGTTGATAAAAAATTAGACGCATCACTTGGTGTGCCAGTTGACTTCTTCCATGTAAGAGGATGTGCCTCCAGATGGGTGATGCCGACCTTATGCTATTATTCTAGAATGGAATCTTGGTGCTCAGCGTCCAGCATTGGGGGTGGCTAGACTTGCCCTTCACGCTAGTAGTATCCTTTGAGACACAATAACGTTATGTTTGGGGAAACAGTCTATGGAAATTCTGGAAAATTCCATGAGAAGAGGCAGCGATGATCTTCATGAGCAGGCTACGGATGTGTCTCCCAGTTACGTAAGTAGCTTACAGTTAATAATAAATTAGATGCATCACTTGGTGTGCCAGTTGACTTCTTCCATGTAAGAGGATGTGCCTCCAGATGGGTGATGCCGACCTTATGCTATTATTCTAGAATGGAATCTTGGTGCTCAGCGTCCAGCATTGGGGGTGGCTAGACTTGCCCTTCACGCTAGTAGTATCCTTTGAGACACAATAACGTTATGTTTGGGGAAACAGTCTATGGAAATTCTGGAAAATTCCATGAGAAGAGGCAGCGATGATCTTCATGAGCAGGCTACGGATGTGTCTCCCAGTTACGTAAGTAGCTTACAGTTAATAATAAATTAGATGCATCACTTGGTGTGCCAGTTGACTTCTTCCATGTAAGAGGATGTGCCTCCAGATGGGTGATGCCGACCTTATGCTATTATTCTAGAATGGAATCTTGGTGCTCAGCGTCCAGCATTGGGGGTGGCTAGACTTGCCCTTCACGCTAGTAGTATCCTTTGAGACACAATAACGTTATGTTTGGGGAAACAGTCTATGGAAATTCTGGAAAATTCCATGAGAAGAGGCAGCGATGATCTTCATGAGCAGGCTACGGATGTGTCTCCCAGTTACGTAAGTAGCTTACAGTTAATAATAAATTAGATGCATCACTTGGTGTGCCAGTTGACTTCTTCCATGTAAGAGGATGTGCCTCCAGATGGGTGATGCCGACCTTATGCTATTATTCTAGAATGGAATCTTGGTGCTCAGCGTCCAGCATTGGGGGTGGCTAGACTTGCCCTTCATGCTAGTAGTATCCTTTGAGACACAATAACGTTATGTTTGGGGAAACAGTCTATGGAAATTCTGGAAAATTCCATGAGAAGAGGCAGCGATGATCTTCATGAGCAGGCTACGGATGTGTCTCCCAGTTACGTAAGTAGCTTACAGTTAATAATAAATTAGATGCATCACTTGGTGTGCCAGTTGACTTCTTCCATGTAAGAGGATGTGCCTCCAGATGGGTGATGCCGACCTTATGCTATTATTCTAGAATGGAATCTTGGTGCTCAGCGTCCAGCATTGGGGGTGGCTAGACTTGCCCTTCACGCTAGTAGTATCCTTTGAGACACAATAACGTTATGTTTGGGGAAACAGTCTATGGAAATTCTGGAAAATTCCATGAGAAGAGGCAGCGATGATCTTCATGAGCAGGCTACGGATGTGTCTCCCAGTTACGTAAGTAGCTTACAGTTAATAATAAATTAGATGCATCACTTGGTGTGCCAGTTGACTTCTTCCATGTAAGAGGATGTGCCTCCAGATGGGTGATGCCGACCTTATGCTATTATTCTAGAATGGAATCTTGGTGCTCAGCGTCCAGCATTGGGGGTGGCTAGACTTGCCCTTCACGCTAGTAGTATCCTTTGAGACACAATAACGTTATGTTTGGGGAAACAGTCTATGGAAATTCTGGAAAATTCCATGAGAAGAGGCAGCGATGATCTTCATGAGCAGGCTACGGATGTGTCTCCCAGTTACGTAAGTAGCTTACAGTTAATAATAAATTAGATGCATCACTTGGTGTGCCAGTTGACTTCTTCCATGTAAGAGGATGTGCCTCCAGATGGGTGATGCCGACCTTATGCTATTATTCTAGAATGGAATCTTGGTGCTCAGCGTCCAGCATTGGGGGTGGCTAGACTTGCCCTTCACGCTAGTAGTATCCTTTGAGACACAATAACGTTATGTTTGGGGAAACAGTCTATGGAAATTCTGGAAAATTCCATGAGAAGAGGCAGCGATGATCTTCATGAGCAGGCTACGGATGTGTCTCCCAGTTACGTAAGTAGCTTACAGTTAATAATAAATTAGATGCATCACTTGGTGTGCCAGTTGACTTCTTCCATGTAAGAGGATGTGCCTCCAGATGGGTGATGCCGACCTTATGCTATTATTCTAGAATGGAATCTTGGTGCTCAGCGTCCAGCATTGGGGGTGGCTAGACTTGCCCTTCACGCTAGTAGTATCCTTTGAGACACAATAACGTTATGTTTGGGGAAACAGTCTATGGAAATTCTGGAAAATTCCATGAGAAGAGGCAGCGATGATCTTCATGAGCAGGCTACGGATGTGTCTCCCAGTTACGTAAGTAGCTTACAGTTAATAATAAATTAGATGCATCACTTGGTGTGCCAGTTGACTTCTTCCATGTAAGAGGATGTGCCTCCAGATGGGTGATGCCGACCTTATGCTATTATTCTAGAATGGAATCTTGGTGCTCAGCGTCCAGCATTGGGGGTGGCTAGACTTGCCCTTCATGCTAGTAGTATCCTTTGAGACACAATAACGTTATGTTTGGGGAAACAGTCTATGGAAATTCTGGAAAATTCCATGAGAAGAGGCAGCGATGATCTTCATGAGCAGGCTACGGATGTGTCTCCCAGTTACGTAAGTAGCTTACAGTTAATAATAAATTAGATGCATCACTTGGTGTGCCAGTTGACTTCTTCCATGTAAGAGGATGTGCCTCCAGATGGGTGATGCCGACCTTATGCTATTATTCTAGAATGGAATCTTGGTGCTCAGCGTCCAGCATTGGGGGTGGCTAGACTTGCCCTTCACGCTAGTAGTATCCTTTGAGACACAATAACGTTATGTTTGGGGAAACAGTCTATGGAAATTCTGGAAAATTCCATGAGAAGAGGCAGTGATGATCTTCATGAGGCGAGAAAAGCGGTGGATTGGGTTGATACAGTGGTAGTTGCCTATCTGGGCTTCTTCCGACCCTGTTTCACACAGAAAACTAGCAAGCAAGACAATACAGAAGTTGCCAAAACATTTGTTAGCTTTGTCAACAAATATCTGTCTTGTCGACAAGAAGTCAACACCACAGAGCCCATCTGTGACATGTTTCTGTACAGTGCTGTGTACACCTGATACATGTAGCACTTTCCAGAAGGGCTACCAGCAGCAGTTCTGCCATTAGGTGAGTCGAGGTGGTCAGTTCATGCAGTACATTCCTTTCTATGGCGAGGAGAGCAGAAAATCCCTGGCATGGGATCAGCAAGACGTAACTTGTGGAAGAGAGGAGATGTAGAGGTAACGTTCTGGAAGAGAGGGGACAGAGAAGCAAAATGCTGGAAGAGAGGGGAGAGAGAAGGAAAGACTGTCAAGAAGGGGAGGGTAAGGGATAATGCTGAGCAGAGAGGTGATGGAAATTTTAATTTACCCTGTCAACAGGAAAAGTTACATAACGCTTTATACAAAACGTACGAAAATATCTCCACTATGTATTCTAATCCGCTTAACATATTTTTACTTTCCTGGCTTCTGTCCACCAAAATAAACTCCGATTGTCTTCTATTTCTGTTCTCGCTTTATGGATAAATCCCCAGGAAAGTCTGAAAAACAAAGTTCCTTAAACCTGGGCTGCTGTTAGACATTCAGGGGCCCAGGCCAGAAACCGGGAAGGGGCCCCAAAAGCCAGTCCTCAGTCTATGCCTCTCCTTCAGCTTGAGCCAGGCTTAGGGCAATTGCCCTGTTTGTCATCCTTTAACCGGCCCTGCCTCAAAACATACCCTAATGAGGCTCAGAGAATATACATAATGCTACCCCAGACAGAGGAAAAATGCAGGAGTGGTTAAGGAGCGAGTGAAGGGTCCTGGGACGAGATTCCTGAACATTTTCCCTCTTATTCTACAAGCATGAAAATATGCACACACGGATTACAGACACGTACATAATAGGAAGGAGCGTGTCTGTGGGAGGGGCATGGGTGTGTCCAGCACTTACACGCTAAGATTCTAGAATGCTGACAGCTACGTGCATTGATTTACACCGGCCACTGACATGCCTCACAGAGACACCGACACCTAAACGCCGATACACAATTCATAGCTAGTTCACAGCATCTTCGCGTAAAGGGTGTTTACGTGTGTGGAGCACGGGTGCTACAGTCATGTATGCATGTGAAGAAGAAGAAACCAAGCAGTAAATTTAAAATCAATCGGAGAAAATATTTCTTCACTCAACGAGTAATTAAAAGCAGTTAACTTAGCGGGGTTTAAAAATTTTTTTTTTTTTTTTTTTAATAATTTCCTAAAAGAAAAGTCCATAAGCCATACACGGCGGGATTTAGCTACCTGGGCTCAATATGGTGCAACTCAATTCCCATAGTCATAAGAAGAATCACGAACCACCTCCAGTTCAGGAAAGACCTACCTCTTCAGGAAGTTCTATGAGTAAAATATGCACTAATCATTCTGCAACAACAATATACAACACAACTAACTGTAATGCATCATTTCATTTAAGAAATTAACTAAGACTTCTCAAAAAACCCAATGACTATTCCATACGCACTAATAGTTATCTTGCCAACCACCGTAAAACACAGCTTCATACAACCTTGTAAATGCAACTGAATCAATGTCATCTCTAACACATTTAAGCATCCAGAGTTAGGAGAGGTCTAGGGTTGGTGAAGCTACGGGGTACTTAAATACTAGGTGCACAGTATGGGCATCCTAGCATAGGATCTCTCAGTGTAGCATTGGGGGCAGTGAAAACGAGGCACTCGATTACAGAATTAGCCCCTTAGGGACGGTAAGCTTCTCCCTACAGAGAGGCACGTGCTGGAGCTAGCAAAGCCCAACACCTTGAAATGGGTTCCAGCCTCCCTCTTTCACTAGGAAGGAAATGCTTCCATAGAAGGGCAGAAGCGGGTAATGAAGCCAGACAACGGGGGGAGGTGGGGGGGGGAAGCATTTCTAAAGCTCTGGGCACCATCTGCGGAGTTTCCTGGAATAGAGAGGCAGTTTCCACGCTAAGAATGAAGCAGGAACCTACAGCAAGGCATTGTGCAGTTTCAAAATGGAAACTGAAGCGTATTAGACTCTTCTTTCCTTCCGATATCTTCAGGTTACTAGGCAATCTCCAGTCCTAACTAGAGATGCTGGATGTAAGGAGAATTGTCTAGGTTGAACCTTCAAGCTGCTTGATTATCATATGAGCTGCACTGGCTCCCTATTAAAGCCGGGGTAATAGTAACATAGTAGATGACGGCAGAGAAAGACCTGCACGGTCCATCCAGTCTTGAAGCTCCATCCTTAACTTCCCAAATAACACTATACTGCCTCCTTTGATAAGGCCTGCTGCCTCTGCGTAACGTTCGCTTTGGCACTAGAAAGTTTCTACGACTTCATCTCTCCAATTACAGGAAAATCAGGTATAAATCGGTTCTTTCTGCCGATTTCTCTTTTCAGGGTACCAAATGCCACCAAATATCAAGAGAATTACTTGCTATTCCTCTTTTTCCTCAGGGCAACTTCACCAGGCTTAGTTTAACATTGCAGTTCTACAGAAGTCTATCATACCTTCGGCGCTATTTATCTTTGGAATGGGTTTGTACTTTTGAAATTGAGTGTAATGTATTGTTGTCTTTATCTGCTTGTTTTCACTGTGCTTTGTAAGCCACATTGAACCTGAGGTTGCTCCGGATAACGAGGGGTATAAACGTAATAAACAAATAGGTATGTTATTAGCTTACAATTACAACTTTCTAGAACCCCCCCCCCCCCCAATTTGAAACAATAATAAAAGGGAGACCTGCCCTTGGTGCACACATGAGGTTCGGGACAGACAGCGACAGACAGAGACCTGCGTTTGGTGCACATATGAGGAGAGAGAGAGAGATGCCTTTAGGGCATATATGAGACTCAGAACGGCAGAGACATACCACTGGTGCATATATGAGGAGAGAGAGAGAGATGCCTTTAGGGCATATATGAGACTCAGAACGGCAGAGACATACCACTGGTGCATATATGAGGAGAGAGAGAGAGATGCCTTTAGGGCATATATGAGACTCGGGATGGCAGAGGCCTGACATTGGTGCATATATGAGGGGGAGAGAGAAAGAGACAGACACAGACATGCCTTTGATTCTCATATGAGACTCAGGTCAAGGACAGAGACAGAGGCAGAGGAAGACACTTGTGAGCACAAATGAGACTCAGGACAGAGAGAGAAAGAAAGAAAGGAAGAGACCTGCTTTCGCTGTACATACGAGATGAGCCAGAGACCTTCCCTTTGGTGCATATATGAGACTTGGGACAGAGACAATGACCTGCCATTGGTGCACTAATGAGGAGAAGGAGAAAGAGAGAGAGAGAGAGCGAGAGAAATGCCTTTAAAGCATATATGAGACTCAGAACGGCAGAGACATACCACTGGTGCATATATGAGGAGAGAGAGAGATTGAGATGCCTTTAGGGTATATATGAGACTCGGGACGGCAGAGACCTGCCATTGGTGCATATGTGAGGCTCGAGACAGACAGAGACATGCCTTTTAGTGCACACATGAGTTTCGGGACAAGCAGAGAGAAAGAGACAGGAAGAGACCTGCCTTTAGTGAACAACTGACGCTAGTGCATCAGACAGAGACCTGCCTTTGATGTATATGAGACAAGAGAGAGAGAGAGAGACAGGGATGTGCTTTTGGTGCAGATTTGAGTCTTGAGAGAGAGGGAGACCTGCCTTCAGTGCACAACTGAGGCTCCAGCGTCAGACAGAGACGTGGCTTTGGTGTACATTTGAGACTTAGGGGGGGAGAGGGGGGGGACTGACACCTACTTTTGGTACACATATGACACTCAGGACAGAGAGAGAGAGAGAGAGAGAGAGAGAGAGAGAGACCTGTCTTTTGTGCATATATCAGACTTAGGCCAGAGACAGACAGACACACACACTTGTCCTTGGTGTACATATGAGACTCTGAGTCAGGGAGATAGAGACCTGCTTTTGATGCTCATATGAGACTAGAGACAGAGACAGATACCTGCCTTTGTTGCAGATATGAGACTTGGGAGAAAGAGACAGAGACCTGCTATTGGTTCACATATGAGGCTTGAGACAGAGACCTGCCTTTCATAGTCATATGAGACTAGAGACAGAGAAAGACCTTCCTTTGGTGCACACATGAGACTGGAGACAGACACAGAGAGACAGAGACCTGCTATTGGTTCACATATGAGGCTCGAGACAGCAGGAGACAGAGACCTGCCTTTCATAGTCATATGAGACTAGAGACAGAGAAAGACCTTCCTTTGGTGCACACATGAGACTGGAGACACTAGACAGACACAGAGAGACAGAGACCTGCTATTGGTTCACATATGAGGCTTGAGACAGCAGGAGACAGAGACCTGCCTTTCATAGTCATATGAGACTAGAGACAGAGAAAGACCTTCCTTTGGTGCACACATGAGACTGGAGACACTAGACAGACACAGAGAGACAGAGACCTGCTATTGGTTCACATATGAGGCTTGAGACAGCAGGAGACAGAGACCTGCCTTTCATAGTCAAATGAGACTAGATACAGAGAAAGACCTTCCTTTGGTGCACACATGAGACTGGAGATAGACACAGAGAGACAGAGACCTGCTATTGGTTCACATATGAGGCTCGAGACAGCAGGAGACAGAGACCTGCCTTTCATAGTCAAATGAGACTAGAGACAGAGAAAGACCTTCCTTTGGTGCACACATGAGACTGGAGATAGACACAGAGAGACAGAGACCTGCTATTGGTTCACATATGAGGCTCGAGACAGCAGGAGACAGAGACCTGCCTTTCATAGTCAAATGAGACTAG
This sequence comes from Microcaecilia unicolor, assembly GCF_901765095.1. Lineage (NCBI taxonomy): Eukaryota > Metazoa > Chordata > Amphibia > Gymnophiona > Siphonopidae > Microcaecilia > Microcaecilia unicolor. Next base: position 2,626,514 of record NC_044031.1, read on the forward strand.
AGACAGAGAAAGACCTTCCTTTGGTGCACACATGAGACTGGAGACAGACACAGAGAGACAGAGACCTGCTATTGGTTCACATATGAGGCTCGAGACAGCAGGAGACAGAGACCTGCCTTTCATAGTCATATGAGACTAGAGACAGAGAAAGACCTTCCTTTGGTGCACACATGAGACTGGAGATAGACACAGAGAGACAGAGACCTGCTATTGGTTCACATATGAGGCTCGAGACAGCAGGAGACAGAAACCTGCCTTTCATAGTCAAATGAGACTAGAGACAGAGAAAGACCTTCCTTTGGTGCACACATGAGACTGGAGACACTAGACAGACACAGAGAGACAGAGACCTGCTATTGGTTCACATATGAGGCTTGAGACAGCAGGAGACAGAGACCTGCCTTTCATAGTCAAATGAGACTAGATACAGAGAAAGACCTTCCTTTGGTGCACACATGAGACTGGAGATAGACACAGAGAGACAGAGACCTGCTATTGGTTCACATATGAGGCTTGAGACAGCAGGAGACAGAGACCTGCCTTTCATAGTCAAATGAGACTAGAGACAGAGAAAGACCTTCCTTTGATGCACACATGAGACTGGAGACAGACACAGAGAGACAGAGACCTGCTATTGGTTCACATATGAGGCTCGAGACAGAGACCTGCCTTTCATAGTCATATGAGACTAGAGGCAGAAAGAGTCCTGCTTTTGGTGCACAGAGGAGACAGACAGCTTACCTTTGGCGCTCATGCAGGGCTCAGGACAGACGGGCGACTGCAGTTAGAAGCTCTCCCTGTTGTACAGCAGCAGTCAGGAGTTTTCATGCTGTCTCTAATTAGAGGTTTTTAAACAGGGCTCCTGCACTTGAGCAGCACTAATGAGCTTTGAAAATGCAGCCCAGCAGCATTCCTGAAGCAGGAGAGCAGATTAGGGCTTCCTGGGGTCTGCATTCCCCTAGTGCCCCACAGAGGATACTGTAGCTGTCAACAGCAGCCAAACTCCATCCCAGGGGCATTTCTTACACTAGTCCCTCCTTCTCTCACCTGCCCTCTCATTTAGCCCCTGAACTCTGGGGCACTGCTACACCTGCAGTGGAGGAGCAGCCTAGTGGTTAGTGCAGTGGACTTTGATCCAAGGGAACTGGGTTCAAGTCCCCCTGCAGCTCCTTGTGACTCTGGGCAAGTCACTTAACCCTCCATAGTACCTGAATATATGTAAACCGCTTTGAATGCAGTTGGAAAAACCACAGAAAGGCAATATAATAGTCCCATTCCCTTTCCCCCATCCAGTGGCACCACCCTCCCCTCAACTCTAGGGCACTGTTATGCCAGCACCTCTCCACAGCTTCAAGTTATCAGTTCCTAGAGGGAGCCATATGCCCGATCCTGGTTTAAACTTCTATCCATAAGCACCATGGGAATTGTAGTTCCTGATTGTCCCATGCAAAAATCAGTTCTGCAGGCCAGAATGAGGTTGTGAGAAATTCAGGACTGGGCTGCATCTCCCTCCTGGAACTTAGGCTTCAAACACTTCTCCTGAGACCTTGATACATTATTTCCTTGTTCAATTGAAATCCTTGGATTCACAATTCTGAACTCTTCTGTGAAATCCACTGTACCACCACTTCCTCTCCCCAAGGGCAGTGTCCCTTTACATCCCCTCCCCAGGGGTAATGTTAGAGCTGCACCCCCTTTCCCAAGGGGCAGTACTACACTAGCCCCCCCCCCTTCCTCTCCACCTGTATAATGTTAGAGCTGCTTCTCTCCCCTCCCTGAGATGCCAAGTTACCTAGTTCCAGGCTGCATATTGTGGGACAGCCCTAGTGCATTATGGGACTGGAAACACTGATTTCAATGTGTAATTAAACTCTGGAATTTGTTGCCAGAGAATGTGATAAAGGCGGTTAGCTTAGCAGAGTTTTAAAAAAGATTTGGACGGCTTCCTAAAGGAAAAGTCCATAGACCGTTATTAAATGGACTTGGGGAAAATCCACTGTTTCTGGGATAAGCAGTATAAAATGTTTTGTACTTTTTTGGGATCTTGCCAGGTATTTGTGATCTGGATTGGCCACTGTTGGAAACAGGATGCTGGGCTTGATGGACCTTTGGTCTGTCCCAGTGTGGCAATACTTATGTACTTAGGATCAGGCACTACAAATCCCACATTGCTTTGCGATGTAAGTTGAAAACCAGCACTGGCTAAAAAGTATCTAGCATAGAACTACCTAACTTGGCATCTCTGCCTTCCCCTCCTTTCCTCCTGGGTCATGTTAGAGCTGCTCCCCTCTCTCCCCCTCTCTTGGACGCCTAGAAAGAGCAAACTGTCTGGGTTTTCTAATTGCGATCTATGTACAGGAACTCTTATGCATCTTCTGGCCAAACTATATAATCTGCAAGTCCACTTGAATCCCATTTATATTTTCCGAGAATGATAAACTCTTATTTGACTTCTTAGTCTCTATTGCTTTGAAATCAATAATATCGCACTGGAAAGATAATTCTCCAGTTCACGTTATCCTTTGGTGGAACTGGATCTTATTATACAAAAAATAGAGCCGATGGTGGGAGGCGGGGCTGGTGGTTGGGAGGCGGGGATAGTGCTGGGCAGACTTATAGGGTCTGTGCCAGAGCCGGTGGTGGGAGGCAGGGCTGGTGGTTGGGAGGCGGGGATAGTGCTGGGCAGACTTATACGGTCTGTGCCAGAGCCGGTGGTGGGAGGCGGGGCTGGTGGTTGGGAGGCGGGGATAGTGCTGGGCAGACTTATACGGTCTGTGCCAGAGCCGGTGGTGGGAGGCGGGGCTGGTGGTTGGGAGGCGGGGATAGTGCTGGGCAGACTTATATGGTCTGTGCCAGAGCCAGTGGTGGGAGGCGGGGCTGGTGGTTGGGAGGCGGGGATAGTGCTGGGCAGACTTATACGGTCTGTGCCAGAGCCGGTGGTGGGAGGCGGGGCTGGTGGTTGGGAGGCGGGGATAGTGCTGGGCAGACTTATACGGTCTGTGCCAGAGCCGGTGGTGGGAGGCGGGGCTGGTGGTTGGGAGGCGGGGATAGTGCTGGGCAGACTTATACGGTCTGTGCCAGAGCTGGTGGTGGGAGGCGGGGCTGGTGGTTGGGAGGCGGGGATAGTGCTGGGCAGACTTATACGGTCTGTGCCAGAGCCGGTGGTGGGAGGCGGGGCTGGTGGTTGGGAGGCGGGGATAGTGCTGGGCAGACTTATACGGTCTGTGCCAGAGCCGGTGGTGGGAGGCGGGGCTGGTGGTTGGGAGGCGGGGATAGTGCTGGGCAGACTTATACGGTCTGTGCCAGAGCCGGTGGTGGGAGGCGGGGCTGGTGGTTGGGAGGCGGGGATAGTGCTGGGCAGACTTATACGGTCTGTGCCCTGAAAAGGACAGGTACAAATCAAAGTAGGGTATACACAAAAAGTAGCACATATGAGTTTATCTTGTTGGGCAGACTGGATGGACCGTGCAGGTCTTTTTCTGCCGTCATCTACTATGTTACTATATGAGCAAATGTCAATAACCTTTATACCCCGACCCAATAATGGTCTTCAGAAATGGAAAACCCTGGACCTCTTTCTTTTTTCCACTGTTTGAACTCAGCTTAATGTCTATCGTCGTATTGCAATATAGAATATACTGTTTTCTTTTCTTTCTAATTTTCTTCTTTTCATTGATGTATTTTCGAAAAATTCAATAAAAATATTAAAAAAAACAAAAACAGACTGTGAGCCCTCTAGGGACAGAAAAAGTACCTGCTGCATATATTATGTACAGTGCTGTGTACAACTATAGAAATGGTAAGTAATAGCGGATGACTTCCTCCTCTCCTGAAAGCCAATGTTAGCTTCTCATCTCCCCCCTCCCTCCCTCCCATTAATATTATTGTAAAGGGATCTCGGATCTGCCCTTCCAGTAAGATGCTTCTCCCACAGAGGGCATTGGTATATCCCATTTTGGGATTGAGTATAGTCCGGAAGAGAGCTGAGAGTATATGTTTTAGATGGTTCCCCTGGGGCACATGGAGGGTGATGGGGGCAGGAGCAGCGACAGCTGGATTCCCTGTTCTGAGCTCTCAGCAGCAGTCTCTTACAACGTGAGAGCACAGTCAGCCTGGAGAGACAGTGACGGAGGAGGACATGCTTCCCCCACCTGCTCCTTAATTGTTGTGCCAGGTTTGTTCAGGGGAGCAGCACACTCCCCCCACCCTCCCAGGACAAGCCTGTACAGCTAGGCAGAAAAACCAGAGGAACAGCACTCTCAGTGCAAAGGACGAACACAAGTGAAGACCCTGGGTTCCCAGCTCTGATCTTAATGCAAAAGCCCCTCTAGGAGAAGTTGTTTAGAGAGCTCAACCATGACTACAGTGGTACATTTGCAGGCTCTTACAAGGCAGAGAAGAAGTGGCCTGCTGGTTAGAGCAAGAGAAGCCAGCATTCAAATCCCACCGCTGCTACTGACAATCCTTGGGACCTTGGGTAGGTCACTTTCAGACATACCAAGTCACATGCATTTGCACGCCTTCTCCAGTTCACACACTTAAGGAGCCGGAAACAATCCCTGGGGGGGGGGGGGGCTTCAACCAATCCCGGAGGGAGGGGTCTTCCTTCAGCCGCATCCTGCTCTTTAGGAAACAGGAAGTTGCTTCAGAAAAGTTGGGACATGGGCATGGCTGAAGGAAAGACCCCAGGATTGCTTGAAACAGCTGGAGGGGGGCAAGGAGGAAGAGAGATGCAGCATCAGGGGGAGGCAGGTAGGGAGAGAGGTTCTGCATGGGGGGGAGGGTTGAGGAGGCAGAGCAGTGCTGAATCAGGGGGACAAGGCGGGAGAGGGGTGCTGGACAGGAGCTCAGGTAAGGAAGAGGGAGATCCAATGAGGGGAGTGAGGAAGAAAGAGGTCACAGAGAGGGAAAGAGGTGCTGGACTTTGGGGAAAGGACAAGGAAAGAGAGAGATGCCAAGACCTGCAGGGAAAGAAGGAAGAGGTGTTGGTCCTACAAAGGGGAGACAGAACAAGAGCAAGGGCGGAGGCAGACTGAGGGAAGAGAGAAGAGGAGATGCTGCCTGGGGGAGGGGGGAATAGGGACACAGAGATGGGAGATGCTCAATGTGGCGGGAAGACAGGGGTGATGCTGGGTCAGATAGATAGGGATGAAGAGAGAAGATGGATGGTGGAAATGGAGAGAAAATAGACAAGGAGCCCCTGGCAAGACACTTAAAAGAAGACAGAGGAAAGCAGAAGCCAGAGACTAGGACCAACAGAATAAGAAAAATAAAATGACCAAAGGTAGAAAAAAAAAAGAATGTTATTTACTATTTATTGATTGGAATATGTCAGTTTCTGGAATGTGCATCTGCCAGAACTTAAGAGTAACCTAAGGAAGTGTTATTTCACAGAAAGGGTGGTGGAGGTGTAGAATGGCCTCCCGGTGGAAGTGGTGGAATTGAGGACTGTGTCAGAATTTAAAAAAGCATGGGATAAGCATGTGGGATCGCTTAGGAAATGGAAGAGTTAGGGGTTACAGGGGATGGGCAGACCGGATGGGTCATGTGGCCTTTATCTGCCGTCATGTTTCTATGTTTCTACAGCTCCCAGAGTGCACTGTGACACTTTTACATAGTAAACCCTCCTAGGAAGCACTACAACTCCCAGAGTGCATTTTGACACTCCCACACAGTAATCCCTCCTAGGAAGGACTACAGCTCCCAGAGTGCATTTTGACACTCCCACACAGTAATCCCTCCTAGGAAGCACTACAACTCCCAGAGTGCATTTTGACACTCCCACACAGTAATCCCTCCTAGGAAGCACTACAACTCCCAGAGTGCATTTTGACACTCCCACACAGTAATCTCTCCTAGGAAGGACTACAACTCCCAGAGTGCACTGGGACACTCCCACACAGGCATCCATCCTAGGATAGACTACAGGACCCAGAGTGCACTGTCAGCCTTCTAGGAAGGACTAAAAAGGCATGGGATAAGCATGTGGGATCGCTTAGGAAATGGAAGAGTTAGGGGTTACAGGGGATGGGCAGACCAGATGGGTCATGTGGCCTTTATCTACCGTCATGTTTCTATGTTTCTACAGCTCCCAGAGTGCACTGTGACACTCTTACACAGTAATCTCTCCTAGGAAGCACTACAACTCCCAGAGTGCATTTTGACACTCCCACACAGTAATCCCTCCTAGGAAGCAGTACAGCTCCCACACTACACTGGGACACTCCCACACAGTAATCCCTCCTAGGAAGCACTACAACTCCCAGAGTGCATTTTGACACTCCCACACAGTAATCCCTCCTAGGAAGGACTACAGCTCCCAGAGTGCATTTTGACACTCCCACACAGTAATCCCTCCTAGGAAGCACTACAACTCCCAGAGTGAACTGTGACACTCTTACACAGTAATCCCTCCTAGGAAGCACTACAACTCCCAGAGTGCATTTTGACACTCCCACACAGTAATCCCTCCTAGGAAGCACTACAACTCCCAGAGTGAACTGTGACACTCTTACACAGTAATCCCTCCTAGGAAGCACTACAACTCCCAGAGTGCATTTTGACACTCCCACACAGTAATCCCTCCTAGGAAGGACTACAACTCCCAGAGTGCATTTTGACACTCCCACACAGTAATCCCTCCTAGGAAGCACTACAACTCCCAGAGTGCATTTTGACACTCCCACACAGTAATCCCTCCTAGGAAGCACTACAACTCCCAGAATGCACTTTGACACTCCCTCACTGTAATCCCTCCTAGGAAGCACTACAGCTCCCAGAGTGCACTGTCAGCCTTCTAGGAAGGACTAAAAAGGCATGGGATAAGCATGTGGGATCGCTTAGGAAATGGAAGAGTTAGGGGTTACAGGGGATGGGCAGACCGGATGGGTCATGTGGCCTTTATCTGCCGTCATGTTTCTATGTTTCTACAGCTCCCAGAGTGCACTGTGACACTTTTACATAGTAATCCCTCCTAGGAAGCACTACAACTCCCAGAGTGCATTTTGACACTCCCACACAGTAATCCCTCCTAGGAAGCACTACAACTCCCAGAGTGCATTTTGACACTCCCACACAGTAATCCCTCCTAGGAAGCACTACAACTCCCAGAGTGAACTGTGACACTCTTACACAGTAATCCCTCCTAGGAAGCACTACAACTCCCAGAGTGCATTTTGACACTCCCACACAGTAATCCCTCCTAGGAAGGACTACAACTCCCAGAGTGAACTGTGACACTCTTACACAGTAATCCCTCCTAGGAAGCACTACAACTCCCAGAGTGAACTGTGACACTCTTACACAGTAATCCCTCCTAGGAAGCACTACAACTCCCAGAGTGAACTGTGACACTCTTACACAGTAATCCCTCCTAGGAAGCACTACAACTCCCAGAGTGCATTTTGACACTCCCACACAGTAATCCCTCCTAGGAAGGACTACAGCTCCCAGAGTGCATTTTGACACTCCCACACAGTAATCCCTCCTAGGAAGCACTACAACTCCCAGAGTGAACTGTGACACTCTTACACAGTAATCCCTCCTAGGAAGCACTACAACTCCCAGAGTGCATTTTGACACTCCCACACAGTAATCCCTCCTAGGAAGCACTACAACTCCCAGAGTGAACTGTGACACTCTTACACAGTAATCCCTCCTAGGAAGCACTACAACTCCCAGAGTGCATTTTGACACTCCCACACAGTAATCCCTCCTAGGAAGGACTACAACTCCCAGAGTGAACTGTGACACTCTTACACAGTAATCCCTCCTAGGAAGCACTACAACTCCCAGAGTGCATTTTGACACTCCCACACAGTAATCCCTCCTAGGAAGGACTACAACTCCCAGAGTGCATTTTGACACTCCCACACAGTAATCCCTCCTAGGAAGCACTACAACTCACAGAATGCACTGTCAGCCTTCTAGGAAGGACTAAAAAGGCATGGGATAAGCATGTGGGATCGCTTAGGAAATGGAAGAGTTAGGGGTTACAGGGGATGGGCAGACCGGATGGGTCATGTGGCCTTTATCTGCCGTCATGTTTCTATGTTTCTACAGCTCCCAGAGTGCACTGTGACACTTTTACATAGTAATCCCTCCTAGGAAGCACTACAACTCCCAGAGTGCACTGTCAGCCTTCTAGGAAGGACTAAAAAGGCATGGGATAAGCATGTGGGATCGCTTAGGAAATGGAAGAGTTAGGGGTTACAGGGGATGGGCAGACCGGATGGGTCATGTGGCCTTTATCTGCCGTCATGTTTCTATGTTTCTACAGCTCCCAGAGTGCACTGTGACACTTTTACATAGTAATCCCTCCTAGGAAGCACTACAACTCCCAGAGTGCATTTTGACACTCCCACACAGTAATCCCTCCTAGGAAGCACTACAACTCCCAGAGTGAACTGTGACACTCTTACACAGTAATCCCTCCTAGGAAGCACTACAACTCCCAGAATGCACTTTGACACTCCCACACAGTAATCCCTCCTAGGAAGCACTACAACTCCCAGAGTGAACTGTGACACTCTTACACAGTAATCCCTCCTAGGAAGCACTACAACTCCCAGAGTGCATTTTGACACTCCCACACAGTAATCCCTCCTAGGAAGGACTACAACTCCCAGAGTGCATTTTGACACTCCCACACAGTAATCCCTCCTAGGAAGCACTACAACTCCCAGAATGCACTTTGACACTCCCTCACAGTAATCCCTCCTAGGAAGCACTACAGCTCCCAGAGTGCACTGTCAGCCTTCTAGGAAGGACTAAAAAGGCATGGGATAAGCATGTGGGATCGCTTAGGAAATGGAAGAGTTAGGGGTTACAGGGGATGGGCAGACCGGATGGGTCATGTGGCCTTTATCTGCCGTCATGTTTCTATGTTTCTACAGCTCCCAGAGTGCACTGTGACACTTTTACATAGTAATCCCTCCTAGGAAGCACTACAACTCCCAGAGTGAACTGTGACACTCTTACACAGTAATCCCTCCTAGGAAGCACTACAACTCCCAGAGTGCATTTTGACACTCCCACACAGTAATCCCTCCTAGGAAGCACTACAACTCCCAGAGTGAACTGTGACACTCTTACACAGTAATCCCTCCTAGGAAGCACTACAACTCCCAGAGTGCATTTTGACACTCCCACACAGTAATCCCTCCTAGGAAGGACTACAACTCCCAGAGTGCATTTTGACACTCCCACACAGTAATCCCTCCTAGGAAGCACTACAACTCCCAGAGTGCATTTTGACACTCCCACACAGTAATCCCTCCTAGGAAGCACTACAACTCCCAGAATGCACTTTGACACTCCCTCACAGTAATCCCTCCTAGGAAGCACTACAGCTCCCAGAGTGCACTGTCAGCCTTCTAGGAAGGACTAAAAAGGCATGGGATAAGCATGTGGGATCGCTTAGGAAATGGAAGAGTTAGGGGTTAAGGGGATGGGCAGACCGGATGGGTCATGTGGCCTTTATCTGCCGTCATGTTTCTATGTTTCTACAGCTCCCAGAGTGCACTGTGACACTTTTACATAGTAATCCCTCCTAGGAAGCACTACAACTCCCAGAGTGCATTTTGACACTCCCACACAGTAATCCCTCCTAGGAAGGACTACAGCTCCCAGAGTGCACTTTGACACTCCCACACAGTAATCCCTTTTAGGAAGGACTACAGCTCCCAGAATGCACTTTGACACTCCCACACAGTAATCCCTCCTAGGAAGCACTACAGCTCCCAGAGTGCACTGTCAGCCTTCTAGGAAGGACTAAAAAGGCATGGGATAAGCATGTGGGATCGCTTAGGAAATGGAAGAGTTAGGGGTTACAGGGGATGGGCAGACCGGATGGGTCATGTGGCCTTTATCTGCCGTCATGTTTCTATGTTTCTACAGCTCCCAGAGTGCACTGTGACACTCTTACACAGTAATCCCTCCTAGGAAGCACTACAACTCCCAGAGTGCATTTTGACACTCCCACACAGTAATCCCTCCTAGGAAGCACTACAACTCCCAGAGTGAACTGTGACACTCTTACACAGTAATCCCTCCTAGGAAGCACTACAACTCCCAGAGTGCATTTTGACACTCCCACACAGTAATCCCTCCTAGGAAGCACTACAACTCCCAGAGTGAACTGTGACACTCTTACACAGTAATCCCTCCTAGGAAGCACTACAACTCCCAGAGTGCATTTTGACACTCCCACACAGTAATCCCTCCTAGGAAGGACTACAACTCCCAGAGTGCATTTTGACACTCCCACACAGTAATCCCTCCTAGGAAGCACTACAACTCCCAGAGTGCATTTTGACACTCCCACACAGTAATCCCTCCTAGGAAGCACTACAACTCCCAGAATGCACTTTGACACTCCCTCACAGTAATCCCTCCTAGGAAGCACTACAGCTCCCAGAGTGCACTGTCAGCCTTCTAGGAAGGACTAAAAAGGCATGGGATAAGCATGTGGGATCGCTTAGGAAATGGAAGAGTTAGGGGTTACAGGGGATGGGCAGACCGGATGGGTCATGTGGCCTTTATCTGCCGTCATGTTTCTATGTTTCTACAGCTCCCAGAGTGCACTGTGACACTTTTACATAGTAATCCCTCCTAGGAAGCACTACAACTCCCAGAGTGCATTTTGACACTCCCACACAGTAATCCCTCCTAGGAAGCACTACAACTCCCAGAGTGAACTGTGACACTCTTACACAGTAATCCCTCCTAGGAAGCACTACAACTCCCAGAGTGCATTTTGACACTCCCACACAGTAATCCCTCCTAGGAAGCACTACAACTCCCAGAGTGAACTGTGACACTCTTACACAGTAATCCCTCCTAGGAAGCACTACAACTCCCAGAGTGCATTTTGACACTCCCACACAGTAATCCCTCCTAGGAAGGACTACAACTCCCAGAGTGCATTTTGACACTCCCACACAGTAATCCCTCCTAGGAAGCACTACAACTCCCAGAATGCACTTTGACACTCCCTCACAGTAATCCCTCCTAGGAAGCACTACAGCTCCCAGAGTGCACTGTCAGCCTTCTAGGAAGGACTAAAAAGGCATGGGATAAGCATGTGGGATCGCTTAGGAAATGGAAGAGTTAGGGGTTACAGGGGATGGGCAGACCGGATGGGTCATGTGGCCTTTATCTGCCGTCATGTTTCTATGTTTCTACAGCTCCCAGAGTGCACTGTGACACTTTTACATAGTAATCCCTCCTAGGAAGCACTACAACTCCCAGAGTGCATTTTGACACTCCCACACAGTAATCCCTTTTAGGAAGGACTACAGCTCCCAGAATGCACTTTGACACTCCCACACAGTAATCCCTCCTAGGAAGCACTACAGCTCCCAGAGTGCACTGTCAGCCTTCTAGGAAGGACTAAAAAGGCATGGGATAAGCATGTGGGATCGCTTAGGAAATGGAAGAGTTAGGGGTTACAGGGGATGGGCAGACTGGATGGGTCATGTGGCCTTTATCTGCCGTCATGTTTCTATGTTTCTACAGCTCCCAGAGTGCACTGTGACACTTTTACATAGTAATCCCTCCTAGGAAGCACTACAACTCCCAGAGTGAACTGTGACACTCTTACACAGTAATCCCTCCTAGGAAGCACTACAACTCCCAGAGTGCATTTTGACACTCCCACACAGTAATCTCTCCTAGGAAGGACTACAACTCCCAGAGTGCATTTTGACACTCCCACACAGTAATCCCTCCTAGGAAGCACTACAACTCCCAGAGTGCATTTTGACACTCCCACACAGTATCCCTCCTAGGAAGCACTACAACTCCCAGAATGCACTTTGACACTCCCTCACAGTAATCCCTCCTAGGAAGCACTACAGCTCCCAGAGTGCACTGTCAGCCTTCTAGGAAGGACTAAAAAGGCATGGGATAAGCATGTGGGATCGCTTAGGAAATGGAAGAGTTAGGGGTTACAGGGGATGGGCAGACCGGATGGGTCATGTGGCCTTTATCTGCCGTCATGTTTCTATGTTTCTACAGCTCCCAGAGTGCACTGTGACACTTTTACATAGTAATCCCTCCTAGGAAGCACTACAACTCCCAGAGTGCATTTTGACACTCCCACACAGTAATCCCTCCTAGGAAGGACTACAGCTCCCAGAGTGCACTTTGACACTCCCACACAGTAATCCCTTTTAGGAAGGACTACAGCTCCCAGAATGCACTTTGACACTCCCACACAGTAATCCCTCCTAGGAAGCACTACAGCTCCCAGAGTGCACTGTCAGCCTTCTAGGAAGGACTAAAAAGGCATGGGATAAGCATGTGGGATCGCTTAGGAAATGGAAGAGTTAGGGGTTACAGGGGATGGGCAGACCGGATGGGTCATGTGGCCTTTATCTGCCGTCATGTTTCTATGTTTCTACAGCTCCCAGAGTGCACTGTGACACTTTTACATAGTAATCCCTCCTAGGAAGCACTACAACTCCCAGAGTGCATTTTGACACTCCCACACAGTAATCCCTCCTAGGAAGGACTACAGCTCCCAGAGTGCACTTTGACACTCCCACACAGTAATCCCTTTTAGGAAGGACTACAGCTCCCAGAATGCACTTTGACACTCCCACACAGTAATCCCTCCTAGGAAGCACTACAACTCCCAGAGTGCACTGTTAGCCTTCTAGGAAGGACTAAAAAGGCATGGGATAAGCATGTGGGATCGCTTAGGAAATGGAAGAGTTAGGGGTTACAGGGGATGGGCAGACCGGATGGGTCATGTGGCCTTTATCTGCCGTCATGTTTCTATATTTCTACAGCTCCCAGAGTGCACTGTGACACTCTTACACAGTAATCCCTCCTAGGAAGCACTACAACTCCCAGAGTGCATTTTGACACTCCCACACAGTAATCCCTCCTAGGAAGCACTACAACTCCCAGAGTGAACTGTGACACTCTTACACAGTAATCCCTCCTAGGAAGCACTACAACTCCCAGAGTGCATTTTGACACTCCCACACAGTAATCCCTCCTAGGAAGGACTACAACTCCCAGAGTGCATTTTGACACTCCCACACAGTAATCCCTCCTAGGAAGCACTACAACTCCCAGAGTGCATTTTGACACTCCCACACAGTAATCCCTCCTAGGAAGCACTACAACTCCCAGAATGCACTTTGACACTCCCTCACAGTAATCCCTCCTAGGAAGGACTACAGCTCCCAGAATGCACTTTGACACTCCCTCACAGTAATCCCCGGGGTGTCGGCGCCTCGCTGGTTACTTCCTGTTCCGGGGCAGAGCGAGCAAGGAACCAGCGAGGCGCCGACACCCCCCCAGCGGCATGCTCGCGGCGGATTGGCCCGCCCACCTGCCCCTCACCGCCTTCCAGGTATGTTTTCGCGAGTGGTGGTGGGGGGGTTGCGCTATGGAGGGTGCGTCGCGCTGCACCCGGGGGGGGGTGCGCAGCGGCGACCCACCCCGGGTGTCAGCTGCCCTCGAGACACCACTGGTATATACAGGTGCTTATTTGTAGCTGGGGCAGTGGAGGGTTAAGTGTCTTGCCCAGAGTCACAAGGAGCTGCAATGGAAATTGAACTTGGCTCCCCAGGATCAAGGTCTGCTGCACTAGCCACTAGGCTACACCTCCACCAGCAACATTCTATGCAGAATCTCAAATAGTAGCAACATTCCCCGTAGAATCTCAAATAGTAGCAACAGAATCTCAAATAGTAGCAACAGAATCTCAAATAGTAACAAAATTCCTTGTAGAACCTCAAATAGTAGCAACAGAATCTCAAATAGTAGCAACATTCCCCATAGAATCTTAAATATTAGCAACATTCCATGTAGAATCTCAAATAGTAACAACATTCCCTGTAGAATCTCAAATAGTAGCAACAGAATCTCAAATAGCAACAACATTCCATGTAGAATCTCAAATAACAGCAACATTCCATGGAGAATCTCAAATAGTAGCAACATTCCATGTAGAGTCTCAAATAGAGAAAGGGAAATGGGACTTGATATATCACCTTTCTGTGGTTTTTGCAACTCCATTCAAAGCAGTTTACATAGTATATACAGGTCCTTATTTGTACCTGGGTCAATGGAGGGTTAAATGACTTGCCCAGAGTCACATGAAGCTGCCATGGGAAAGGACTGCCTAGCAGGGGACTACAATGTTCACCCTATTTTTAAGGTGTTCTACAAAGAAAGATTAAGGAAAACGGAAGCTGATTTACACACTCAGTAACACGCAGCCTACATTCAGCAGGGCAGTGTTTGCTTAAGGTGGGGCTTCTCAACCTAGGGACACCACAAGGAAGTCAGGTTTTCAGAATATCTACATGGAACATTCATCACAGAGATTTCCGTCCACCACCTCCACCATATACAGGTCTATCAGAGGTCTATTCCTTGTAGATTGGGTTACCCTACATCTGGATTCCCCCAGACATATCCTGGTTTTCAGGGAAGTCCTGGGGGTCTGGATGGTTTTTTCTCAGTCACCCCGTTTTCTGGGTTTCTGGACTGGTGGGCCATCTCTCCCCCCCCCAGGCCTACCATAGTGCACTCTGGTGACCTAGTGGCTTCTTCGAGGCAGGATGGGATGGGATGAAAAGGGGGCAAGCTGCTGGTGGATGCGAGGGAGAAGAGAGGGAAAGGAGGTGAAAAGGGGACATGTTGTACATGGAGGGGAGGGAAGGGAAGGGAAAAGCAGCACATGGATCAAAGGGGATGGAGAGGAGAGGGGGGGGGACATGCTGCTTACGGATGTTTGCTTTTTTGGAAATCTACATCTTTTCTAATTTTGTATTTAGACTACAGAAGAAAAGGCGTCTCTTTTACTTTTCCCAGTATTTTCACTGCATATAGAATCTGGCTTTCCTGGGGGATCAAGGTGACTGTGCGGCGGGGCGGGGCCAGGGGCGGGGCAGTATTTTATTTTTTGTGCCCTCTGTTTTGTCTCCACAAATATTGTACCCCTACTTTGTGGATATCCTGAAACTGCCAAAGTTCCTGTCTGTGTCCTGAGGACTGGGATGTTTAAAAGCTAGTGCTTCTCAGATCTCGAATTGAGATAGAAACTGAGAAAATGATGGTAAATAAAGACCATCCAGCTTATTTTCGAAGGAGAAGGGCGCCCATCTTCCGACACAGATCGGGAGATGATCGGCTATCTCCTAAACCCGGCCAAATCGGTATAATCGAAAGCCGATTTTGGCCGGCTTCAACTGCTTTCCATCGCAGGGCCGGCCAAACTTCAAGGGGGCGTTTCAGCAGGGTACGGAAGGTGGGACGGGGGCGTGGTTACCAGATGGCCGGCTTCACTTGGTCCATTTATTTTTAGGACCAAGCCTCCAAGTGTCCCAACTCACCAGATGACCACCGGAGGGAATCGGGGATTAGCTCCCCTTACTCCCCCAGTGGTCACCAACCCCCTCCCACCCCTCAAAAAAAATCAAAATTAATTTTTTTGCCAGCCTCTATGCCAGTCTGAAATGTCATACCCAGCTCATGACAGCAGTATGCAGGTCCCTGGAACAGTTTTTAGTGGGTGCAGTGCACTTCAGGCAGGTGGACCCAGGCCCCCCATCCCCCCCTTACCTGTTACACTTGTGGTGGTAAATGGGAGCCCTCCGTGCCCCCCTTCACCCCTTAGGGCTATGGTAGTGGTGTAGAGTTGTGGAGAGTGGGTTTTGGGGGGATTTGGGGGGCTCAGCACCCAAGGTAAGGGAGCTATGCACCTGGGAGCAATTTGTGAAGTCCACTGCAGTGCCCCCTAGGGTGCCCAGTTGGTGTCCTGGCATGTGAAACGGACCAGTGCACTACAAATGCTGGCTCCTCCCACAACCAAATGCCTTGGATTTGGCCGGGTTTGAGTTGGCCACCATTAGTTTGCATTATCGCTAAAAACCAATGCCGGCCATCTCTAAAGCTGGACCAAATGTTGAGATTTGGCCGGCTCCGACCGTATTATCGAAACGAAAGATGGCCGGCCATCTTGTTTCGATAATACGGTCGGGACACCGCTTTTCGGGGCCGTCCATATAGATGGCCGGCCCTGTTCGATTATGCCCCTCCATATGACCCATGCAGTCTGCCCATCCATATCATCCACTATCTCTTTCTCCCCCTAAGAGATCCCACATGCCTGTCCCATGCTTTCTTGAATTCATATCCAGTCCTTGTCTCCACCACCTCCACTGGAAGATCATTCCGCTAATTCACCACCCTTTCCTTGAAGAAGTATTTCCTCGGGTTACTTCTGAGCCTATCCTTTTACCTTTACAAAATGCCCCCTCATTTGAGCTTCCTCTCCGTTGAAAAAGACTCACCGCCTCTGCATATCTCCCCTCTCCCACCTTTCTTCCAAAGAATACGTATTGAGATCTTTAAGTCTGTCCCCAAACACTTTATGACGAAGAGCACTGACCATTTTAGTAGCCGCCCTCTGGATCAACTCCATCTGGCTTTATAAGACCATAAGAATAGCCATACTGGGTCAGACCAATGGTCCATCTAGCCCAGTATCCTGCTTCCAACAATAGCCAGAACCCAGTTAGTAGGCAACATATCATGTCACCAATCCCAGAGCAAGCAGTGGCTTCCCCCATGTCTATCTCAATAACGGACTATGGACTTTTCCTCCAGGAACTTGTCCAAACCTTTTGTAAACCCAGATACTCTAACCACCGTTATCACATCCTCCAGCAATGAGTTCTTCTTAACTATTTTTTGAATGAAAAATATATTTCCTCTTATTTGTTTTAAAAGTATTTCCATGGAATTTTAATCGTGTTTCCCCTGGTGTTTGTGAAAAAATCAATTCGCTTTTACCCATTCTACTCAACTCAATCATATCTCCCCTCAGCCATGTCTTTTCCAAGCTGAAGAGCCCTAACCTCTTTAGCCTTTCCTCGTATTGGAGGAGTTCCATTCCCCTTATCGTTTTGGTCGCTCTTCTTTGAACCTTTTCTAATTCCGCTATATCTTTTTTGAGATACGGCGACCAGAACTGAATGCAATACTCAAGGTGAGGTTGCACCATGGAGCGATACAAAGGCATTAGAGTGTTTTCGGTCTTATTCACCATCTCTTTCCTAATAATTCCTAGCATCCTGTTTGCTGTTTTGGCCGCCACCTCACACTGGGCAGAAGATTTCAGTGTGTTGTCTACAATGACAACTAAACCCTGGCATCAGGTATGATTCAGTTTATTCTTCCCAATGTGCATCACTCATTTGGGATGTCCACTCTTCCAGTTTCCTAAGGTCTTCCTGCAATGAGGAAAGGCTACAGAGGTTAGGGATCTTCGGCTTCGAAAAGAGATGGATGAGGGGAGATATGACTGAGATCTACAAAATCCTGAGTGGTGTACGAGTAGAAGTAAATCTATTTTTTACTGGTTCCAAAAGTACAAAGACTAGGGGACACTCAAGAAAGCTGCATGGAAATACTTTAAAAACAAATAGGAGAAAATATTTTTTCACTCAAGCTCTAGAACTCGCTGCTAGAGGATGTGGTAACAGTGGTTAGCGTATCTGGGTTTAAAAATGGTTTGGACAAGTTCCTGGAGGAAAAGCCCACAGTCTGTTATTGAAACAGACACGGGGAAATCACTGCTTGCCTTGGGACTGGTAACATGGACGGTTGCTACTATTTGGGTTTCTGCCAGGTACTTGTGACCTGGTTTGGCCACTGTTGGAAGCAGGATACTGGTCTAGATAGACCATTGGTCTGGCCCAGTATGGCTACTCTTATGTTCTTATGTTACGCTGCCTTTCAAACATTTAAGTCAAAGAGTTGTACAGAACAGAGTTATAACAGGAAACATATTAAACTACAGATTAAACATATAAACCTCATGAAACAGTCTGAACAGAAGTGAATGTATTTGCACAGCAATAATCTAACCAGTAAAATAATAACATAAGGTATAAGGGTCACTGGACCAAAACAACTATCTAAGTTAAAAATATACCTCAATTTAAATTAAAAATAGCACACAGCAACACCAACATAGCACGGACAACCCCACAAGCATCGACACCCCAGATTACACCCTCCCTATCTCAGACAGCCTGAAAATCCTCGGCGTTATATTGGACCTTAACCTAACACTGGAGAAAATGTTCCACTCAATGTGGAAACTCAAACACGTGAAACAATTCTTCCCGAGGGAAACATTTCGCAACCTGATACAATCAATGGTAATAAACCACCTAGATTATGGCAATGGAATCTACGCAGGATGCAAAGAACAAACCTTAAAGAAATTTCAGACCACTCAAAACACGGCAGCTAGGCTTATATTTGGAAAAACGCGATTTGAAAGTGCAAAACCCCTTCGCGAAAAACTACACTGGCTCGCAATCAAAGAACGCATTGCCTTCAAAATCTGCACCCTGGTTCACAAAATAGCTCCTGGATACATGACAGACCTAATCGACTTACCAACCAGAAACACATCCGATCTAACACGAACATATCTAAATCTACACTACCCAAGCTGTAAAGGACTTAAGTACAAATCTACCTATGCATCCAGCTTTTCCTACATAAGCACACAACTGTGGAACGCACTACCAAAAGGCTTGAAAATGACGTACGACCACCTAAACTTCCGGAAAATACTAAAAACCATCCTGTTTAAAAAGGCATACCCTCCCGATCCAACTTAAATGCCTGACCTCAGCTTCACAAGAAAACTAAAGCACGTATTGAACATAACACAACTCTTCCACTCTACGATCCCTATTGTGGCTCTGCCATATGAACTTTATCTTACCACAACATCACATTGTATTTGTTCACACCGGAATCTGTAAACACCTTTCCGGTACTATGTAAGCCACATTGAGCCTGCAAATAGGTGGGAAAATGTGGGATACAAATGTAAACCAACCTACCAAAAGGAGTTTGATTAATATATATGAAGATAGTATGGAGGTGTCCCTTCAAATTGGTGAAAAACAAATTTTATCACCCCTTATATCACTTAAGTCTTAACAAATAGAGCCTCAAACCTCCTAGCAAGGAACAATACCAAAGTATTACCAATCCTTTGCATAAACAGGAGTAGGTTAATATCATAGGTTCTATTTAAGGGAGAAAAAGAGAAAAAACCCCCAACGCAAAAACTCATGCTACATGAGAAAACCGTATGGGATAAAAAACTCTCCTTCCCTCTTGAAGACTGTATATAAATTATAAATTTAAACGGACACCAAAAAACCAAACTACCCCAAAACTGACCCCAGCCAGTAAAAGACTGCCTAGAGAAGCCCCCCTGGGAGGAAGAAAGCCTGAAGTTCAATTAAAGGTAACATAAAGCCTCAAATAGATATTTAAAGAACCTTCTCTATCCTACCATAATATGTAGCAGACCAGGTTTACTTAACTTAATCCAGGCGTAGCAACTTCAGGAAAATTTCAATTTTCAATCAAAAATCCAAATTACATTTGGATTCAAATGTAACAAATTAATTAAAACTTCAGGTAAGAAGGTTCCTGTTGAAGTTCCATGGGAAGAGCATTCCAAAGCGATGGACCGCCAGAAGCAAACGCGATATTACATGAAACATTAAGACCCACTTATTCTTGGGAAGAAATAATCAGAAAATTGTCTTGAGGTGAACACAAGTTTCACAGACACTGATAAGAAAGGAAAAGATTGAGCAAGAAGACAGGAATTCCGGCATAGTAGACATGATGAACCAAGATTCAAATTTTACACTTAATTTGACAGATAATAGGCAACCAATATGAAGAATTGTAATAATTCCTTGATCAATGGGTAAGCAATGTCATGTAATTAGGAAAGGTGTAGCTCTAACATAGAGGGGCATAATCGAACGGCACTGGCCAAATAGATGGCCGGCCATCTATTTAACCAGCGCCACAAAGAGCAGTCCCGAACCGTATTATTGAAAAAGATGGCCGGCCATCTTTCGTTTCGATAATACGGTTGGGGCCGACCAAATCTCAACATTTGGGCCGCCCTTAGAGATCACCGGCGTTAGAGATCGTCGCCATTGGTTTTCGCCGATAATGGAAACTAATGGCGCCCATCTCAAACCCAAGGCATTTGGTCGTGGGAGGAGTCAGCATTTCTAGTGCACTGGTCCCCCTCACATGCCAGGACACCAACCGGGCACCCTAGGGGGCACTGCAGTGGACTTCACAAATTGATTCCAGGAGCATAGCTCCCTTACCTTGTGTGCTGAGCCCCCCAAAACCCACTCCCCACAACTGTACACCACTACCATAGCCCTTAAAGGGTAACGGGGGGCACCTAGATGTGGGTACAGTGGGTTTCAGGTGGGTTTTGGAGGGCTCCCATTTACCACCACAAGTGTAACAGGTGTGGGGGGGGGGGGGTGGGCCTGGGTCCGCCTGCCTGAAGTGCACTGCAGTACCCACTAAAAACTGCTCCAGGGACCTGCATAGTGCTGTGATGGAGCTGGGTATGACATTTGAGGCTGGCAAAAAAATGTTTATAATTTTTTTTTTGGGTGGGAGGGGGTTGGTGACCCACACATTTTTGAATTTTGTTACTGCTTCCATCTGCAGCACCTCCCATAGGAGGGCATTCCAGCTATCTACCACCCTCTCCGTGAAAAAATACTTCCTGACATTATTCCTGAGTCTGCCCCCTTTCAGTCTTAATTCATATCCTCTAGTTCTACCACCATCCTGTTTCTGGAAAAGGTTTGTTTGCGGAATAATAACTTTCAAATATTTGAACATCTGTATCATCTCACCCCTGTTTCTCCTTTCCTCCAGGGTATACGTGTTCAGGTCAGTAAGTCTCTCCTCGTACATCTTGCAATGCAAATCCAATACTATCCTCATAGCTTTTATTTGCATCACTTCAAGACTTTTTACATATCAAGACAAGACCTCCAAAACTGAACACAATACTCAAAGTGGGGCCTCCCTAACGATTTGTTGAGAGGCATCAAAACCTCCTTTCTTCTGATGCAGCCTAGCACCCTTCTGGCCAAGGCCACCGCCTTGTCGCATTGTTTCTTCACCTTCAGATCCTCAGACACCATTACCCCAAGGTCTCTCTCCTGAGTTGAGCTTACCAATCTCTCCCCTCCTATCCGGTATCTCTCTTTTGGGTTTCTGCACCCCAAGTGCATCACTCTGCACTTCTTTGCATTAAATTTTAACTGCCAGACCCTTGACTATTCTTCTAATGCTCGGATATCCCTTCTCATGGTTTCTACTCCCTCCGGGGTGTCAATCTATTGGCTATCTTCGTGTCATCCACAAAAAGGCAAACATTTCCTTCTAACCCTTCAGCAATATCTCTCACAAAAATATTAAACAGTATCGGCCCCAGCACCGACCCGTGAGGAACTCCACCACTCGCCTTCCATCCCTCTGAGTGGATTCTGTTTACCACCACCCACTGTCACCTTTCGGTCAACCAGTTTCCTAACCAGTTCCCCACATTGGGTCCTAAATTCAGCCCTCTCAGCTTATTCAAGAGTCTTCTGTGAGGGACAGTATCAAAGGTTTTACTGAAATCCAAGTAGATTACATCTAACACACGTCCTTCATGCAGTTCTTTGGTCATCCAGTCAAAGAAGTCAATGAGATTCGCTTGGCAGGATTTTCCTTTGGAAAAGCCATTTTGCCTCCGACATGAGACTTACCATCCTGTAGTTTTCCACTTCTTCCCTGTCTCCGCTTTTGTGAAGAGAGACCACATCCGCTCATCTCCAATTCTGCGGAACCTCTTCAATCTCTAAGGATCTATTAAATAAAACCTTAAGAGGTCCCACTAGGACTTCTCTGAACTCTCTCAGTAGCCTGGGATGTATCCCATCTTACCCATCACCCCAAGCTGTTTATATAAATGTTTTCCACATGAACGGTGCAATATCCGCTCCATTCCCAGATATTCCTTTGGCAGCCAACCACAGTCCTTCTCCAGATTTCCTTCTGTGAACACTGAAGAGAAGTAATTAAGTATATAAGTACATAAGGATTGCCAGACTGGGACAGACCGAAGGTCCATCAAGCCCAGCATCCTGTTTCCAACAGTGGCCAATCCAAGTCAGAAGTACTTGTCAAGACCCCCCCCCCCCCCCCCAAAAAAAAAAAAAAAACATTTTATGCTGCTTATTCTAGAAATAAGCAGTGGATTTTCCCCAAGTCCATTTTAATAATGGTCTATGGACTTCTCTTTTAGGAAGCTATCCAAACCTTTTTTAAACCCCGCTAAGCTAACTGCTTTTACTACAGCCTCTGGCAACTAATTCCAGAGTTTAACTACATGTTGAGTGAAGAAATATTTTCTCCAGTTTGTTTTAAATTTACTGCTTTGTAGCTTTATTGCATGCCCCCTAGTCCTAGTATTTTTGGAAAGACTAAACAAGCAATTCTGTAGTGTTTGTAAGTGTTCGAGGTTACTGCTGGAAGTTCCAGCACAGGCTAAATTTCCACAGTCCATGCGTGAAATAAATTCTAATAAATGGTAGACATGAGAACAACATCAAGAAATATTAGCCTTCAATGCCAGGAGAGCAGATAGTAGTCAAAGGAGGGGGAGAAGGCAGGAACCTCCCACTCATTGTACATTTGTGATGTAGAGGAGGGGGTTGAAGGCAGGGGATCCCTCTTCGCAGTCACCATAATGCTATGGTAAGGTGGAGATAGTTGTTCTGTTGATTTACATTCTAGATGACCCGGTTGCTCTCACATCAGTTTTGCTGCTTTTTAGATATAAGAAATTCTTTAAGGATCAGTGGAAGGGGATCAAGTTCCTTCCCAGTATCCCTGCTTGGTGAAAAGTCTTTTGTAAGCAGCTTTTCTTCATTTTAATCCTCAGGATTGTAACGTGAAGATTAGTCTTCAGTAAACAGATTCGATATTGTTCTTTATATCAGAATATGGAAGCCAAGGAGCTCCGCACAGAACCCTTTCTCACGGGACAGGGGGAGATGTTTCAGTAGACAGGATATGACAGTCACCTGGCTCTGTCATGCGATTGTGCCAGGGGATGGGGGATTAGGACGCAGAACGTTACTGTGCTGGGTGAAGTTCAGGAGGTGAAGGGAAAGAGTCACTGAACGGTATCTGTCAAGTTACCCAATTCCAGGCTGAGCACCCAATCCTGGTAGGTTATGGAACTTGCTGTGCTGATTTCAATGGGCAGGATCAGGCACTACAAATCCCACACTGCTTTTGGGGTATAAGTTCAAAATGAGGAGTGTCCCAACATCTCCAGCCTGGAACTGGGTAACTTGGTATCTCTGCTGAACTGGAGAACTTGTTGCAGTCCTGTGGACTGCACATGGAGGGATATTAACCACCTCACTGTAGGATGCGTTCCTGCACCCTAGGTGTAATTGTAGGGGGCAGCTGTTAAGTCGGCAATATGATCACTGTTCCCTCTAAGTTGAGCAGGGAGTCCTCCAACTGCATTGCTGCCAGGGGGGCAGTGGCATTCCTAGGGGGGGGGGGGGGGGGGGCGGTCCGCCCCGGGTGCACGCCGTTGGGGGGGGTGCCATGCGCGCCTGTCCGTCGTTCGTTCCATGCTCCGTCTGCCCCAGAACAGGTTACTTCCTGTTCCGGGCAGAGGGAGCATGGAACGAACGACGGACAGGAACACGCAGCACCCCCCCAGCGGTGTCCACCCGGGCGGGGGGGTTCTTTCACGGGGGGGGGGGTCCTTTCGCCGGGGGGGGGGGCGCGCTGCATCCGGGGGGGTGCTGCACCTGGGGGACAGGGCACATCGGCGATCCACCCCAGGTGTCAGCCACCCTAGGAACGCCACTGCAGGGGGGGGGGGGGAAGTGGGTGGCAGGTGGTTCTTTAATATAGTGTTTTCAATCGCTAGGGACAGGCAGGTTCCCTGAAGTCCTGCAGAGCCTTCACTACTGAAAATGTGATATTGAAAAAATCTAAAATCCTATGTAGGTGACGCGTGAGGTCCATCACCTTCGCACCAGGCAGGCAAATGAGCAGGCGATCCTCACATCCACCAACCACCCAGCTACCTACATGCGTGATGATCAAATCAACACCTACAACAGCTGTCCTAACCCATAGTCCTTCCTCATGTGATCAGGGGTGTCTACCCTATTGTAGAGGCAAACCTTAGCAGACAGCCCTTCAGCAATATGGAAGGGGGTGGAAGAGACTAACTGCACCGGGCACATGTTAATGCATCCTAGGTGGTGGTGGTGGGACTCACTGTAGAACAGAGGAACCTACAATTTCAGCTTGCTTTGGAAATGCCATGCTGGGCCAGAATGCAGCGTTCGACAGTGGCCAATCAGGGTGGGGAAATCCATTCCATGCTGTTCACCCTCACAAACACAAGGTAGCAATTACCCTAAGAACTACCTGGCTAAGAATTAGCAGAATCTCTTCCAGTAGTTTGTCTAAACCGATTTGAAAGCCAGCTGCTCTGTTAGCCATGAGCACGTCCTACATCATCAATTTACATAAGTACATAAGCATCGCCATGCTGGGACAGACCAAGGGTCCATCGAGCCCAGCACCCTGTCACCGACAGCGGCCAAAAGAACAAGCAATTTGTCCCGCCCATCCTAGAAATACTGTATTATTCCCTTGTCCATTCAATAACATTCTATGGCTTTTTCCTCCAGGAAGCCGTCCAACCCTTTTTTGAAGTCCACTAAGTTAACCGCCTTAACCACTTTTTCCGGCAGCGAATTCCAGAGTTTAACTACGCGTTGAGTGAAGAAATATTTCCTCTGATTCGTTTTAAATTTACCACACTGCAGCTTCATCGCATGCCCCCTTGTCCTAGTATTTTTGGAGAGCGTAAACAGATGCTCCACATCGACCCGTTCCATTCCACTCATTATTTTATAGACCTCTATCATATCTTTCCACATCTTTGTATGCTGAATAAAAAATTACTTACTTAAATTGGTTTTAAATTGTCCCCTAGTCTTGTTTGAAAGGGTGAGTAACTGTTTCCTGTTCAAACTTCTTCTACTAACCTATAAATGTACTCACTCTGCTGCTCCCCAGTAGCTCTCCACACTCGTCCTTCCCTACACCCCTTCCCGTGCACTCCGCTCCATGGATAAATCCTTCTTATCTGTTCCCTTCTCCACTACTGCCAACTCCAGACTTCGCGCCTTCTGTCTCGCTGCACCCTACGCCTGGAATAGACTTCCTGAGCCCCTATGTCTTGCCCCATCCTTGGCCACCTTTAAATCTAGACTGAAAGCCCACCTCTTTAACATTGCTTTTGGCTTTTGACTCGTAACCACTTGTAACCACTCGCCTCCACCTACCCTCCTCTCTTCCTTCCCGTTCACATTAATTGATTTGATTTGCTTACTTTATTAATTTTTTTTTGTCTATTAGATTGTAAGCTCTTTGAGCAGGGACTGTCTTTCTTCTATGTTTGTGCAGCGCTGCGTACGCCTTGTAGCGCTATAGAAATGCTAAATAGTAGTAGTAGTAGTAGGGCAGACTGGATGAATCATCCAGGTCTTTATCTGCCATCACTTACTATGTTATTATGGGGCTTTATTTCAAAAGAGTAAAACGTGTACAAAGTGGCATAATTAGCATTTGGCCGTTTTTCTCACAAAAACGTCCAAATCAGTATTTTCAAGACCTATTTTTCAGACATTTTTCTATGCTATTCTTCTGCAGTGCGTCCAAATCTCAAGGGGACATTTTGGGGGCATGTTGAGGGTGGGATGTGGGTGTTCCTAACACAAAACTAAAACTAAGATGTTTTGAGCTAGACCTGTTTTTATAACTAATAAGGCACAAAAAGGTGTGAGCAGATGACCACTGCAGGGAATCAGGGATGACACCCCAATATATCTCCCCGTGGTCACTGACCCCCCTCACCCCCAGAAAATGTAAATAAAAATATGATTTGACAGCCTCAGATGTTAAAGTCAGGGTCTATTATAGCAGTGCAGATCCCTGGAGTAGTGTAGTGGTCAGTGTGGTGCACCATGGAGTGGGGGACTCAGGTCCCTATCTCCCTCTCTACCTGTCACACTTGTGGTGGAAACTGTGACCCCCTCCCAAAGTCACCCAAACCCTACTGTACCCACATATAGATGCCTCCTTCACCCATAAGGGCTATTGTAGTGGTGTACAGTGGGGGGGTAGTGGGTTTTGGAAGGCTCAGGGGACAAGATAAGGGAGCAAACGTGAGAAGTGTACCTGGGAGCATTTTTATGAAGTGCACAGAAGTGAATGTGTGTGTGTAATAAGAGGGATATGTAGGAGAGAAAGGTAGGTTAGAGAAGGGTATGGGTGGTAGGGGAGTAGGAGAGGTATAAGCAAGGATAGGTGTGCATAAGAGGATCCCTTACCTCTTAGTTGTTCTGTCTGTTTGTTTGTCCTATTTAGATTGTGAGCTCTTTGAGCAGGGACTGTCTTTTCATGTATGGTGTACAGCGCTGCGTATGCCTTGTAGCACTATAGAAGTGATAAGTAGTAGTAGTAGTAGTAGTAGTGGAGGCGGGAGGGGAAGGGACACGATATAGGCATAGGGAAATTTAGGCGGGAGATGTAGTCTGAATCATTGTCGTTGTTTCCAGGATATGTGTTGGGTAGATGGGTTCAAAGATTAATTTGGGTCGTTTGAGTAGGCGTGCTTGAACAGATAGGTTTTTAGAGATTTCCAGAAGGGTAGATATTCACTGATTGAACGGATAGGTCTGGGGAGGGCATTCCAGAGTTGGCTGCCTAGAATGAGAAGTGGATCCATAATAGGTTTTGTACTTGAGACCTTTGCAATTGGGGTAATGCAGGTTGAGGTAAGTTCGAGAACTTTGAGACATGTTTCTGGCTGGAAGGTCAATCAGATTGAGCATATAGCCCAGAGATTCGCCGTGGATAATCTTGTGGAGTAATGTGTGGACCTTGAAGTTGATTCGTTCTCTAATAGGAAGGCAGTGAACTTTTTCATGGAGAGGTGTAGCGCACTCAAAACGTGATTTACCAAAATGAGTCTATATCTATTATATATATATGTATTTGTATTACATGTATTATATTGTATATGTATTATATTGTACAATGTGATCCCCGCCAACGAGCCTTCTCAGGAGTAGCCGCCAACACTCTGGAATTTACTCTCAGAGGGGCAACGTATAACTGAAGACTACCTCCACTTCAGGAAGCAGGTGAAAGCCTGGCTCTTCTCCCAAGCCTTTAATACATAAGGTGATTGACTATTCACTCATTCTGCATCTGGACTAGCTTGCTACACACACTGTAACACTGTTCCTTATCTATTGCTTAACTATACAAAGAACTTGCCTTGAGTTTAGTCAACCATCAAATTATGCCAGCTGACTCTGTTCCATGCATCTTGTTCCCATGATATATCTGCTCTCGGAGCTGTATTGTAGAAATCTTTAGCATCATATCTGTGTTAGTTGAATGTTCTAATGCGTGCTTATTAGGTGTATCATTAGTATTATGCTAATATTGAATTATATATCTGGTATTTGAATGCCAATGCTCGTAAATGTGTACACTTTTTATACTGTTTCATGGTAGTTCTATTATTAGGTTTCAATTTACTGTTTTCAAGTTTACTTCATTTATTGTATTACGTTTATTCTTGTTCATTTTACTACTGTTATGCTGTTAACAAAATTGTAAGTTTTATGTTAAACTGTACCTGCTCTACACCACCTTGGGTGAATCTCTTCATAAAGGTGGTTAATAAATCCCAATAATAGAATAAATGTATTATATTGTATATGTATATGAGGACTGAAGTCTCTGTGATGTCTACTGGTAAAACAGTCACACAAAAAACAGAAGGAGAAGCACGAAATGACATGAACCCTGCGAAATACCACGCTCCACATTGTGCCAACACAAAACACCCGCCTGTGGGAGGGGAGGGGACCCCCCCCCCCCCCTCATTCTGTCACTGCACAGCCCTTCACTGCTCTCAGGAGAAAATAATCCTGGAACATTCAGCCCTGTCGGCAGCCTGATTCACAGAGCTCAGGTCTCAAAGCCTCTGTTAAACTAGTCCAATAAAAGCCATGACCCCCACCCTGCTTTCTGAACTTCATTTCTGAATATTCGCTAAATGGCTTTATTCACCGGATTCCTACCCCAAAGGAAATGGGGCAGCAGGGAGGGAGCAGTGGTCTCTGTATGATGAAATGGATGCATTTAGAGGGACCACAGCACGAACGGCTGCAAGAACTCCACTCACCTCCCACTCCACTCCACTCCCTCTATCCCACTACATCCATCCCCTCTCAAGCCCTTCTCCCCTTATCCTATTCCTTTCTTCTTCTGTCCCACTCCTTCCTTCCTCTATCCCACTACTTCCTTCCCCACTCAATCCCTTCTTTCCCTGTACTATTCCCTCCTCCCTCTATCCCTCCTTCTCCTGCCCATTCCTTCCTTCCTCTATCCCACTAATTCTTCCCCTGTCCTATTCCCTCCTCTGTCCCTCTCCTTCCTTCCTCTATCCCACTACACCCGTCCCCATCTCAATCCCTTCTTCTCTGTCAAATTCCTTCTTCTCCTGTTCCACTCCTTCATTCCTCTATCTCACTAACTCCTTCCCCTCTCAATCCCTTCCCCCCCTTATCTTATTCCCTCCGGTCTCATATCTCACCCTTCCTTCTCTATCCACTCCCTTCTTCCCCATCCTACTCTCTTCTTCCTCTATCCCATTCCCTCCTTCTCCTGTCCCATTCCTTCCTTCCTCTATCCCACTACCTTCGTCCCCTCTCAAGCCTTCTCCCCTTATCCTATTCCCTTCTTCTTCTGTCCCACTCCTTCCTTCCTCTATCCCACTACATTCGTCCCTCTCAATCCCTTCTTCTCTGTCCTATTCCCACCTTCCTCTATCCATTTCCTCCTTCTCCTGTCCCACTCCTTCCTTCCTCTATCCCCACCAAGTTCCTTCCCCACTCAATCCCTTCTTCCCTGTACTATTCCCTCCTTCCTCTATCCCATTTCTCCTTCTCCTGTCCCACTCCTTCCTTCCCTATCCCACTAAATTCTTCCCTGTCCTATTCCCTCCTCCTGTCCCTCTCCTTCCTTCCTCTATCCACTACACCCGTCCCCTCTCAATCCTTCTTCTCTGTCCAAATTCCCTTCTTCTCCTGTTCCACTCCTTCATTCCTCTATCTCACTACATCCTTCCCCTCTCAATCCTTCCCCCCTTATCTTATTCCCTCCGTTCCTATCTCACCCTTCCTTCCTCTATCCCACTCCCTTCTTCCCCATCCTACTCTCTTCTTCTCTATCCCATTCCCTCCTTCTCCTGTCCCATTCCTTCCTCTCCACTATCCCACTACATTCGTCCCCTCTCAAGCCCTTCTCCCCTTATCCTATTCCCTCTTCTTCTGTCCACTCCTTCCTTCCTCTATCCCACTACATTCATCCCCTCTCAATCCCTTCTTCTCCTGTCCTATTCCCCCTTCCTCTATCCCATTTCCTCCTTCTCCTGTCCCACTCCTTCCTTCCTCTATCCCACTACTTCCTTCCCCACTCAATCCCTTCTTCCCCTGTACTATTCCCTCCTTCCTCTATCCATTTCCTCCTTCTCCTGTCCCCTCCTTCCTTCCTCTATCCCACTACATTCGTCCCCTCTCAATCCCTTCTTCCTCTGTACTATTCCCTCCTTCCTCTATCCCATTTCCTCCTTCTCCTGTCCCACTCCTTCCTTCCTCTATCCCACTACTTCCTTCCCCACTCAATCCCTTCTTCCCCTGTCCTATTCCCTCCTCCTACTATCCCACTCTCTCCTTCTCCTGTTCCAGTCTCTATTTCTTCTATCCCAGTCCATCCTTCTCCTGTGTGTGTGTGTGCATATCATTTTAATTAATCAAATAAATAAAATAAAAGGTGCATGTGTGCCTATGTGTGTGCGTGTGAGTGTGTGTGTGTGGGGGGGGGGGGGGGTACATGCATTGAGTGTGTAGGTACAGTAAACACACATTTCATTGCCCCTCCCATTCCTGCCACGTGCGTCCTGCTTCACATCTTCTGAAAGGAGGACCTGCAGCTCTGGCTGAGATCTGGATTTTGCTTTCTTAAAGCAAGACAGGCCTGTGACACATTAATTAATTAATGCCGGGGCCTGATTACTAGTCCGCAGTACTCAGAAACACAGCTCAATCATATCTGAATGAAACTGGAACGAGGCATTGCACATTCCAAGGACAAGCCTGGACAAGCCCAGCTCAGAAACACTGCCATCAAGTATAATCCCAGCTGCTGATTCACCAGGACCACCACAACCCAAAACAGGACTGGAGAGCTTCTCAGCCAAGATAATTGGGCCTGTCCCCTGGATTCTGGATAGCTCACTCAAATTTGGGCATGGATTCCAGATCCGTATGTAAACTAATAAGCCAATTAAATAATATTCAATCAATAACATGCTAACAAGCAATTAACAGCAATTAGAAATTATGTGTGGATCTGCCCTATGCACTATTCTAACAGGTGAGCCTACATTTCAGAACATACAACTCAAAACGGGATGTAGCCATGGGAGGGGCATAAATGGGTTATGGGTGTTCTCAGAAATACCTGCATTTGTGTGCCTAACTGACACTCACAGTACAGCATCTCCACCTCAGGACAAGAGTGTAAGAATACCTGATAGTGACAGAACAGTATCTCCACCTCAGGACAAGAGTGTAAGAATATCTGATAGTGACAAAATAGCATATCCACCTGAGGGAAAGAGGTGTAAGAATACCTGATAGTGACAGAACAGTATCTCCACCTGAGGGCAAGAGTGTAAGAATACCTGAGAGTGACAGAATAGCACCTCCAACTCAGGACAAGAGTGTAAGAATACCTGATAGTGACAAAATAGCATCTCCACCTCAGGGCAAGAGTGTAAGAATACCTGATAGTGACAAAAAAAAGTATCTCCACCTCAGGGCAAGAGTGTAAGAATACCTGATAGTGACAGAATAGCACCTCCACCTCAGGGCAAGAGTGTAAGAATACCTGATAGTGACAAATAGCATATCCACCTCAGGGCAAGAGTGTAAGAATACCTGATAGTGACAAAATAGCATATCCACCTCAGGGCAAGAGTGTAAGAATACCTGATAGTGACAGAATAGCATCCTCTACCTCAGGACAAGAGTGTAAGAATACCTGATAGTGACAGAACAGTATCTCCACCTCAGGACAAGAGTGTAAGAATACCTGATAGTGACAAAATAGCACCTCACCTCAGGGCAAGGAGTGTTAAGAATACCTGATAGTGACAGAACAGTATCTCCACCTGAGGGCAAGAGTGTAAGAATACCGGAGAGTGACAGAATAGCACCTCCAACTCAGGACAAGAGTGTAAGAATACCTGAGAGTGACCAATAGCATATCCACCTCAGGGCAAGAGTGTAAGAATACCTGATAGTGACAAAATAGCATCTCCACCTCAGGGCAAGAGTGTAAGGAATACCTGATAGTGACAAAAAAAGTATCTCCACCTCAGGGCAAGAGTGTAAGACTACCTGATAGTGACAGAACAGTATCTCCACCTCAGGACAAGAGTGTAAGAATACCTGAGACTGACAGAATAGCACCTCCACCTCAGGGCAAGAGTGTAAGATATCTGATAGTGACAGAATAGCAATCTCTACCTCAAGACAAGAGTGTAAGAATATCTGATAGTGACAGAATAGCATCTCTACCTCAAGACAGAGTGTAAGAATACTGATAGTGACAGAATAGCATCTCTACCTCAAGACAAGAGTGTAAGAATATCTGATAGTGACAAAAGTATCTCCTCAGGGCAAGAGTGTAAGAATACTGATAGTGACAAAATAGCATCCACCTCAGGGCAAGAGTGTAAGAATACCTGATAGTGACAAATAGCATTCCACCTCAGACAAGAGTGTAAGAATACTGATAGTGACAAAATAGTATCTCTACCTCAGGGCAAGAGTGTAAGAATACCTGATAGTGACAAATAGTACTCCACCTCAGGGCAAGAGTGTAAAATACCTGATAGTGACAAAATAGTATCGCCACCTCAGGGCAAGAGTGTAAGAATACCTGATAGTGACAAAATAGCATATCCACCTCAGGGCAAGAGTGTAAGAATACCTGATAGTGACAAAATAGTATCTCCACCTCAGGGCAAGAGTGTA